>NC_053024.1:195483141-195562066 GCF_003073215.2 Triticum urartu | reverse complement strand
AAGCTTCTATAACGTCAGCTAGCTAACGGCAAAGAACTGGCTGACGGCAAACATGATCTTTGCCGTCAGCTTTCTGGAAGCTGATGGCAAAGAGATGGCTGACAGCAAAGATCCTGATTCCAGTAGTGTGTGAGCCCCCATCAAAATATTATATGCCAAGATTGTTGATGCTGGACAAGGAAGACAACGTAATGATTTATGTTTGTTCATATTCTACATTGTCATAGATCCTTCAACATGTGGTGCTTGCCCCCCATCTTTGCTAGCCAAAAATTTCGAAGCAAGTAGAGATACTACTTGTGCATACAAAAACCCTTAAACCCAAATCTTATTTTCAAGAGTCCACCATACCTACCTAGGATTGAGTAAGATCCTTCAAGTAAGTTGTCATCGGTGCAATAAGGCAATAAAAATTGCTTCTAAAAGTGTAGGATCATTTAGTGTAAGAGAAAATTGAGCGTTGTACGAACTTGTGATGGCAAATAATAAAAGCGAGAGACTGCATAATAAAGGTTGGTATCATAAGGGGCAATATAACGTGATGTTATTTTGCACTAAGGGATTGAGCATACGAAAAAAGCGCATGACAACATCTGCTTCCCTCTGCGAAGGGCCTATCTTTTACTTTTATGTATTTACTTTTATGCAAGAGTCAAAGTATTCCTCTCTATTCCTTTTTATTTTTCTCTTTGGCAAGCATCATGTGGTGAGGAAAGAGCTTAGCACATATAACCAGTTGGATATGAGTAGGCATGCATTATTATTGTTGACATCACCCTTAAGGTGAATAAGTTGGGAGGCGAAACCATAAGCCCCAATCTTACTATGTGTTCGGTTGAAACTTTTTTCCCGTATATATGTTGTGAGTGTTAGCAATCATAGAAGGTTAAATGATGGTTGAGTATGTGGACTTGGCAAAAGACTCCGATACGTGACCCTTCTTGAAAATATGATGAATTGTACACTACTAGAATAAGGAACTTCGCCATCAGCCGGTTCTTTGTCGTCAGCTAGCTGATGGCAAATACCCTCTTTGCCATCAGCATGAAGAAAACTGATGGCAAAGAAGTAGCTGACGACAAAAAAAAGTGTTTGTCGTCAGCCCCATCTTTGCCCTCAGCTAGCTGACGGCATAGAACCTTTGTCGTCCGCTAGCGGACAGCAAAGAAGTAGGGTGGGTCGCTAGCGAGGGGCAGCTAATGGCCACTTTATTTGCCGTCCGCTACCAGATGCTAAAGAAAGTGGCCAAACTAACGTCCGTTAGCTAGGCTCTTTGCCGTCAGCTAGCAGACGGCAAAGAGCAGTGCCCTATATGTAACAAAACGCCCTCGCCCCACCCCTCCCTCTCCATCCCCTCATTCGAACCCTGCCCCGGCTGCCCCGCCTCGCCGCCATGGCCCGCGTCGCCGCCCCGGCCGCCCCGCCTCGCCGCACAGCCTCGGGCCGCCCTGCCGCCCCGGGCCGCCTCGCTGCCCCGCCCCGTCCCATTTGTGCCAGCCCGGGCCTCCTCGCTGCCCCGACCCCACCCCGGCCGCCACGCCCCTCCACGCCGGCCCACCCCGCCTCGCCGCCCCGGCCGCTCCGCCCCGCTCGAAGGTGAGACCTTTTTTTCTATTTTTAAGATTTTAATTAGGTTTAGTATAATTTTGTTTAGGTTTTGTTTAGTTTAGTTAGTTTACTTTAGGTTTAGTTTAGTTTAGTTTAGGTTAAGTTTCTGGTTTAGTTTAGGTTTAGTTTAGTTAGTTTAGTTTAGGTCTAGTTTAGTTAGTTTAGTTTAGTTTAGTTTAATTTTCTGGTTAATTTTGAACATGTGAAATTTGTTGTTATTTTTTAGTTTACTTTAGGTTTAGTTTGAATGCATGCTAATTTAGTTTACCCGGGGACGAGCGGGTTAGGGGGTTCCTCGGTGTCGATGGTACCCTAAATAGCAAGTATCGTCAATGCGAGATACATGTGGCCGTCGATGTCGAATACTACATCCACGTACCACAAGTGACACAGGGGTCATGCGTCCACAACAACAATTCCTAGCGTCGATGGCGATCGAACACCATTGCGAATTTGTCTGGCAGCCTCTGAGATGATGATTGAAAGCTAAGTGTTGAAACTTGAAACACCCAAACTGACTCAAGTCGGTTTGGTTGTTTGAGATTTCAAAACTTGGCTTTAATCCTCATCGCAGAGGCTGCCAGACAAATTTTCCAAGGTGTTCGACCGTCATTGGCCACCAAAACTATTGTTGCAGGACGCCGGGCGCCGGCGTCACTTGTGGGACGTGGATCTAGTGTTCAACACCGAGCGCCTCATGTATCTTGAACCAATGATACTTGCTATTTAGGGTTCTATCGACGCCGAGGAACCCCTAACATGTCCGTCCTATTGTTAATATTTAGTAAGGTTGACAGAAAAAATATTGCTATGACACTCATCTTTCGATTTAAATGTGCAGTTTTTTCGTCGCTGCGAGGGTCTAGTGTTTGACGAGCTCCGCCCCTGCGTTCGTGGGTTAGCACAAATGACATCTCCTCCCCCCTTGATTTGCTTTGTTCCGGTCTTCGTGCCGATGAAACTTGCTAGCTATAGGTGTCTTCAATCATCAGTATGCGTGACCACTATGCGTCTCTGGTTCGAAAGGGTTACATCTATAAATATGCATGCATTTGCGTATTTACAACCGTGATTCTTTCGAAATGTCCAATGTTATCCATGGACAGCCTGAGTATATGTAGATTGTGTTCGTTTTCCCATATGCTCTGCTCCGGATCCGATGCAGAATATCGTCAGTGCCTCCCTGTTGTTCTCCGGGTACACATCCTCTTTGCTTATTGCCGGGACGTGTATCAGGAGAACAACGGTGAGGTGCTGCCGAAATTTTGCGTCGGATCCGGAGCAGAGCATGGGAAAACGAACCCAATCTACACATACTCAGGTGGGATTAGGACCTATCTTTACCTATTAGCGTCTGGGTTGCATGGACGTCATAAAAGTGACAAACTCCATTAACTGATGAATATATACATGCTGATATATATATTTCTTATGTGTCCAGTAGCTAGGCAAGATGACTAATCGTGCGTGGATGTACACTGGTCACACTAGTCAGAAAGACATGACCATTGAATGGTTAACAAAAACCAAGGGGTTTCTGAGAGCCGCATTTGCAAATGGCCAGAGGACAACATGGTGCCCCTACGTTGGGTGCAACAATTGGCACAAGAGGACAGAGGATGAAATGGGCAAACACCTGCAGAAGTGGGGTTTTACGCCAGATTATATGGTGTGGACACTTCATGGCGAGTCTGCCCAACGTGCCAGAGTTGAGGTGCTTCGTCGACGCACCGACGAGCATGGTACTGGGATGCAAGACATGGTGCAAGACTTTGGTGATGCTCGGGACTCGGACGATGAGATGGAGGAATCTGCAAAGGCCTTCAATGAAATGTTGGAGTCTTCAAAACGTCCTATCCAAGAGCACACCGAGCTTTGTCAGCTGGATGCCGTTTCACAAATAATGGCTCTGAAGGCTCAATTCAACTTGGGAAGAGAATGCTATGACACAATGATGACCGTATTTGGACATTTTCTACCCAAAGGCCATGTACTACCTACAAACCTGTACCAGTCAGACAAAATCCTCCGTGCTCTTAAGATGCCCTATGAGAAGATACATGCCTGTGAGGAAGGATGTGCCTTATTTGGGCTTCAGTATGCGGACTTGAACTATTGTCCCATTTGCAAGTCATCCAGGTATGTTGTGGTAGACAACGGTATGGGTGAGAAGATGCAGACCAAAATCCCCATTAATGTTCTTTGATATATGCCAATCGTACTAAGACTTCAACATATTTTCATGGTCGAGGAGACAGCAAGACAGATGACATGGCACAAAACGGTCAAAATAACCCAACTAGATGCATATGGGAAGCTGATGATGGTGCACACATCAGACGGTGAAGCATGGAAGAGCTTTGATGCATTACATGATGACAAAGCAGCAGATCCGAGGCATCCTCGAGTCGGCATCAACACGGATGGGTTCAGTGTGTTTGGTCTGACGATAGCCCAATACAGTTGTTGACCTGTATTTATCTTTCCACTCAATCTCCCTCCCGGACAGATTATGCAAAGAAAGAACATTTTCCTGACGTTGATAATTCAAGGGCCCAACTATCAGGGGAAGAATATGAATGTGTACATGCAGCCGCTGAAGGACGAATTGCAAGAAGCCTGGGATAATGGGTTCAAGACATACGACGCCTTTAGCAAACGAAACTTCATAATGCGTGTCTGGTACATGTACTCGACGCATGACTTGCCCGCGTATGCGCTATTCATTGGCTGGTGTGTGCATGGAAGGTTCTCGTGGCCCACACGCAAGGAGCTCTTGAGTTTCGTTGGCTTCAGGCCGGTCGCAAGTTTTCATGCTTTGACATGCATAGACAGTTCCTAGATCCTCGCCATAAGTTTAGGAAAGACAAGAAGAACTTCATCAGAGGTAGAGTTGTCAAAAAATCTGCACCACCTGCGTTGACAGGCCAAGAGACACTGGATTAGTTAAATGCTCTCGAACCAGATCCACAGTATCTAGGGTATTTCAAGGGATTTAATTCGAAACACGCCTGGACTCACAAGACATGCTTGTGGGATCTGCCTTACTTTAAAGACCTCCTTTGCCCACACAACATCGACGTGATGCACACTGAGAAGAATATCGCCAAGGCACTTTTTGGTACATTGTTCGGCATATATGGGAAGTCAAACGATAATACTAAGGCTAGAGTCGATCTGGAGGCTCTATGTGATAGGCCGTTACAAAACATGAAAGAACCGGAAGGAAAGCAAAACTGGATGAAGCCAAAGGCATGGTTTAATCTTGGAAGGCCAACTATGAGGGAAATTATCTTGTGGGTCCAACAACAGTTTATGTTCCCCAATGGGTATGCAGCGAATCTAAAGAGGGGAGCGAGTCTTGATAAATTGAAGATATTTGGTCTCAAGAGTCATGATTGGCACATATGGATTGAGCAGGTAATGCTGGTGATGTTGTATGGCTTCATCCCTGAGGATGAATGGCTAGTACTGGCAGAACTGAGCTATTTCTTCCGTGTTCTCTGTGCGGAAGTACTATCGCCTGGCCTACTAGAAGAAATGGAAGAGTTGGCGCCGGAGTTGATATGCAAGTTAGAGAAGATCTTTCCGCCGGGCTTCTTTAATCCAATGCAACACTTGATTTTGCATCTCCCAACCGAGGCAAGGTTGGGGGGGGGGCGTGCAAAATTGTTGGTGCTATGCCACTGAGAGGATGCATAAGACGCTATGAGCAAAATGTAAAAATAAACATAGAATTGAAGCATCGATGGCTGAGGCATTCATTACTGAGGAGGTGGCAAACTTCGTGACAGCACACTACGAAGCCAAAAATTGTCATTTGCATAATCCGAAGCCTCAGTACAATGTTGATGAACCTAAAAAGGGTGGATCCAACCTCAACACATTCAAAGGGAATCTTGCACCAGCCGGTGCTTCTAATTCCTTAACCTTGGTTTTCAAAGAATGGCAGATCATTTCATTGTATATCTTCACCAACCTAACAGAAGTGCGGCCGTACATCGAGCAAGTTCTTGGTACATTGTTTCACAACTTCTTATTCCTTTGAACTTCTCTTATTCCCGGATAAATTTGATAAAGTCGATACGTTGCCAAATTCTCGTATGGAGTGGTGATCCAAAAGGATTCCGTCGAAGAGTATGAGCTTCTGGCAAAGCGTGGACGCGGCTATCCCGGTTTCATCTCTTGGTTAAAACAAACGCTAATTTCCATTAGACAATTACATTTCTTCATCTAATTTGTGGCTAATGCAAAAATCCCTTTCGTATTATACTTGTAGGCTAATTTAGAGCTTATGGACGCCGAATTGAGACAAGTCGCTAATGGTTTTGACTATAAGGTCCGTTCATTTGACAAATACGACATCAATGGGTATCGCTTTCGTACCTATGGCAAAGAGCTATATATGACTGACAAATTGTTGTGTCTCTGCTATCGGCGAAGGAGATACCAAGTATTATGGAAGAGTTGAAGCAATTTATGAACTTCAATTCTATGGTGCGAACCCACCAAATGTCGTAGTCATCAAATGTTATTGGTTCCAGCCGAAGGAGACTAGAAGGACTCATGAACATATAGGGCTAGTGGAAATCAATCAAAGCACCCATTTGGATGTTCCCGATGTCTATATTATGGCTCAATAGGCAACCCAAGTTTTCTATCTACCGTGGGCCTATCAAAGTGATCCTAATCTCAAAGGTTGGAATGTCGTTTATGAAGTGCCGCCACGTGTTAGACCACCTCCCCCCAATGAAGATGATTATGAACCTCACATTAACCCAGACACATATGAAGGAGAATTCTTCCAAGAAACGTGTCTTTCCAAAAAAACGTTTCAAGAATCGCTCTACTTCACCCCAGAACATTGAAGTAGACAGTGACAGTGAACCCGACTTCACCCCTCAGCCAGAACAAGAAGAGCCTGAACTAGAAGAGGTTACTGCTGTGGATGACCTGTCAATGCTTGACAGATTACGTAGAGGTGGCCTTCCTCATGATGATGCATTTATTAATGATGATGATGATGAGCACGTCATTACTGATAGTGATGATGATGATGATGATGCATTTATGGATCCCGAAGAATTTATCGAACCAGATTATGACTAGGTATTCAATTTTTTATGTTGTACTTGATTTATATAGTTACTTGTATGATTGTATGATTTACATAGTTACTTGTATATTTTTTCTTACTTTGTATGATTGTTTCTTATACATAGTGCCATGGTCTTGATGTCCGTCCCCGTCGGCCCTCGCCCGCTTAATGATTCAAATGTGGTAAATTCTCTTTCATAAATATTAGTTGCATTTCTCATTTATGAAAATTATGGCCATCAAGTTGACAAAGAGATATTTTAATCTAGGAGGTATGTGAACCAAAATTTGAAACTGACCCTCTTGTCGAGAAGTTAAATTTAGTTGAAAAATAAAATGAGTATTTGAAAGAAAAAATTAAAAGAATTGAAGAAGAGAAGATGGCATTGGAGTTGTATGTTACCGATGTCGTCGATGATGACAAGATGAAGATGAATGCAATGCGCTTGAAGATGGATGCAATGCGCCTGAAGCTTAAGAAGATTAGAAAATATGCCACTGATAATGAGGCTTGGTATCATTATGCCATTGGATCAATTGTTACCTTAGTTGCGATCTTCATCGCATTTGTTGTGATGAGGGTAAGTTTTCTCTAGTGTTTTGCTTAAGAAATGCATACTTAGCTTACTTTCCTCCTAAATGGCATAACTACCTAAGTTAGAAAAAAATGAGCTATACTTAGCTTTCTTTCCTAAAAAATGGCATGATAATATTTGTTACATCCAAAATGATATAGACTCACCTTACTTTCCTCAAAAATGACATCATAACCTTAGTAAGCTCTAAAATGACTGATTTACCTAGCTTAGCTCTAAAATGACCTACACTTAGCATTTTTACCTAGATTAGCAATAAAATGGAATTTTAACCTACCTTAGTCAGAAGAAGAAGAAGACAAAATAGAGGAGAGGAGAAAAAGAAATAGAAAAAAAAATCTTCTTCTTCTTCCTTCTCTTCCTCTTCTTCTTCTTCTTCTTCTTCTTCTTCTTTTTCTAGCTAGTCTTCTTCTTCTTCTTCTTCTTCTTCTAACTTGCTTCTTTCCCAATTTGCTTTAGATGAGGAATCTTGCGTTGATGGAGTCTATTCTTCTCTTTATGCTTCCTTCTTGTTTTGATTTTGTACGATGAACAATGTCAAACTTGCTACCTATATATGTATGTATGGATGAAACCGTTGTATGCTTGTTGTTGGATATGTTGGCTATGTAGATGTGTTGGATGAAACCATTTGCTATGTATATGTGTTGGATGATCACATCCTTATGGCAGGGATATGATTTGGTATATATATGTGTTGATATGCTTGTCGAAAGTATTTTCATATGTGTATACTTATGTGTGATGTTCTGTCAAATTGAATGAATTCAAGAAAAAACAGGGGCTATATAGACTCTTTGCCGTCAGCTGGCAGACGACAACGAGCTTTGCCATCTGCTAGCGGACGGCAAACATGCCACGTGTCAGCTACCTGTGCAACCTAGGGCAGTAGATTGGCTATTTGGATTCTTTGCCGTCGGCCAGCGGACGACAAAGAACATTGAATATTTGCCGTCAGCCAGCTGACGGCAAAGCTACCAAATAGGCCAGCCCCCAGGTGTTGCCACATGGCACGCTATGCCGTCCGCTGGCAGACGACAATGATTCAATGCTGTTTGTCGTCCACTGGCGGACGGCAAATTGGCAAAGGTATTTGCCGTCCGCTAGACGATGGCAATGCACGCTGTTAACCCCTTAATGGACCTAAGCTGACACGTGCGCCGTCTAGGCTCTTTGCCGTCCGCTAGTTGACGGTAAAGAAGCCTTTGCCATAGCTTGTTCAGCAGGACGTCTTGCCATCTGCTGGCTGACGGCAAAGGTCTTTGTCGTCCGCCATGCGTTCCTTTGCCGGCAGCCATTCCTAATTCCTGTAGTGGTAGTTGCAAAGTTGATTGAGAACATAGTTTGTTGGTTTTCAATAAAGTTTATGCTTTTTACTTCGATGTTGTGATGCATTGTTACTTGTTCATAGAAGTTATATGATAAAGTTTCATGATGGATACTATTGTTGTTATAATAATGAGCATGATGCTACTATGTTCATATTTTTTTTATCGTCACCTCTCTCTCAAAGCATGTGGACATGATTTTCGATATCGGCTTCCGCTTGAGGACAAGCGAGGTCTAAGCTTGGGGGAGTTGATACGTCCATTTCACATCATGTTTCCCTAATGTTATTTATAATGTTTGTATGCATAATAATGCTTTATGGAGTAATTCTAATGCCTTTTCTCTCATAATATGGAAGGTTTGCACAAAGAGGGAGAATACCATCAATTGGAATTCTAGACTTGAAAACGCTACATCAAAGATACCTATTCTGCACATCTCCAAATGAGCTAGAATTTTATGGAGAATTATTTAGGAATATTTAATAAATATTGGAGAAAATAACCACTGGAGGGTGGCCGCCTAGTGCCCACAAGACACCAGGGTGCGCCTGGGCCCCCAGGCGCGCCATGGTGGGTGGTGGGCAGCCCAGCCCACCTCCGGTGCCCATCTTCTGGTATATGAGGTCTTTTGACCTAGAAAAAATAACGGGAGGACTTTCGGGACGGAGCGCCGCCGTCTCGAGGCAGAACTTGGGCCGGAGCACTTTGCCCTTCGACGGAGCGATTCAGCCGGGGGAACTTCCCTCCCGGAGGGGGAAATCGAAGCCATCGTTATCACCAACAACCCTCTCATCTTTGGGAGGCCAATCTTCATCAACATCTTCAACATCACCATCTCCTCTCAAACCCTAGTTCACCTCTTGTGTTCAATCTTTGTACCGGAACCTCAGATTGGTACTTGTGGGTGGTAGTGTTGATTACATCTTGTTGTTGATTACTATATGGTTTATTTGGTGGAAGACTATATGTTCTGACCCATTATGCTATTTAATACCCCTCTAATCTTGAGCATAAATATCATTTGTGAGTAGTTACCTTTGTTCTTGAGGCCAGGGAGAAGTCATGTTGCAAGTAATCATGTGAATTTGATATGTGTTCGATATTTTGATGATATGTATGTTGTGATTCCCTTAGTGATGTCATGTGAACGTCGACTACATGACACATCACCACCTTTATGCCTAAGAGAATGCATTGTGGAGTAGTTATTAGATGATGGGTTGCTAGAGTGATAGAACTTAAACCCTAGTTTATGTGCTATTTCCTAAGGGACGGATTTGGATCCATATGTTTAATGCTATGGTTAGATTTTATCTTAATAATTTTCTCATAGTCGCGGATGCTTGCGTGGGGGTTAATCATAAGTGGGAGACTTTTTTAAGTAGGAACACCACCCAAGCACCAGTCCACCCACATATCAAATTATCAAAGTAGCGAACGTGAATCAAACCAACATGATGAAAGTGACTAGATGAAATTCCCGTGTGCCCTCAAGAACGCTTTGCTTATTATAAGATACCGTTTTGGCCTGTCCTTTGCTACAAAAAGGATTGGGCTACCTTGCTGCACTTTATTTACCGTTATTGTTACTTGTCCGTTACAAATTATCTTGCTATCAAACTACTCGTTACTGACAATTTCAGTGCTTGCAGAAATTACCTTGCTAAAAGCCGTTTGTCATTTCCTTTTGCTCCTCATTGGGTTTGACACTCTTAGTTATCGAAAGGACTATGATTGATCCCCTATACTTGTGGGTCATTACCCATACACATGCAATTAGACATGGCACAAAAGTCTATGAAGTAATTTTGTCCTGGATAACATAAATAAATTATTGTATATTTTACATTAGAAATCACCCCACAAATATGCATGTATGCAATATTTCTGGTCGTATCCAACGTAGTCATGTCCTCATCAGCCTCCCCATCTGGAAAGCAAAGTTGTCCTCGGCGTTGCTTAATCTGAAATGTGGCTAAGAAAAGAGGCAAGGTGTACATGTTGTATATGTATATGCCATCCATTTTTACTTCCCTTGGTTTTTGCACATATGACACATCTATAGATGAGTAACTTCCATAGTTCATAAAATATAAAGCCAAAATATAATCAAAAGAAGTAGAAGGCATGAAAATATTGCAACTCAGTTTGCACATATAAGTGAAGCTCCTATTCATATCAAAAGATTGACAATGTTCATCATTAAACCATCCCAAAATTGGTGAATAAACCTTACTTGCATCAAATTTACATGCTACAGCATGATTAAATAAGGAAACATGCAATAAGTCATTTGACACAGAATCATCACCAAAATTAGAGGTCATATCAAAATGATTAAACATTGGCACAATTATTTTCAAATGTATTTGATCCAAAACAGATTTATTCCCTGATTCACAAGGTTCTTTTGCATCAACGGTTAATTCAATTGGCGCACTCAAAATTGTTGGTATTTCACCTATTTGATAACATGACGCATTCATGACAGTAACACGATTCTCCAAAATAGGTGGTGTGCTCAAATAAACAAGTAACACAACACATGATGTATTCAAGTTAACTAGGCATGCATCATTCTCATGTGAAGTTATATCATCAATACCTTTACTGTTACCTTGTCGCAAAGATGTAGCTGATGTAGGTATGGATGATGACAATGTACCATACACTTGAGATGATGTCGTGCTCACAATCTGAGGTGTGACTGCTCTAGTAGGTGGAACGGTGGAGGAACCAACCGGTGGTGGTGAGCATGAACTGGAATGGTAGTTGTTGTAGTCACCCAATGCATCTTCCTGTATCTGTTTCTCAAAGGTACAAGCGTGAACATACATACTAGTAACGTAACGAGGAATATACTGAAATCTTGCACGAATATCATGGTTCAAACCACCAAAAAATATATTCATTGTATCATCCTCAGATTCTTCAATGTCACAATGATGCATATAAGATTTGAACTCTTAGTAGTAAGCATGAACAGTGTTACTGCCTTGTTTTAATTGTTCTAATTTTGCGAAGCAATTCATGATGATAGTAAGGAGGAAAAAATTGTTGTCTCATTACAGCTTTCAAATCTGTCCAAGTTGTGGGTTGGTTATCAATGTTTTTCTTACAATGCACACTCCACCAAATAGAAGCAAAACTAGTAAATGCTCCAGTGGCATCTCGTACTCTCTCAAGTTCAGAAAAATCATGGTGACTAAAAACTTGTTCTACTTCAAGATCCCAAGTTAGATAAGTAGCATGATTAAATGTACCCTCAAATGACTGTAAAGAGATAACCTGACCATGTGCTTGTGTGTCTTGTCCCACCTCTCGTGATGGTGAAGATGTATCCGTCGTCCAAGAACTTCTGTCTCCGGAACTTGTCTTGATTAGTAGAAACGAAAAATAAAATTAGAGCATAATGTTCCTATGAACTAATAGGATGTGGTCATAAAGCTCTCACACTAAAGCAAATATCAATATCTTACAAGTTCTTACCATCCATCAGGTGGTGACAGGTAACCAGCAGTGTCAAATAATTTTGAAGATTGAGTAAAGCGATTTCCAGGGAAACGTATGTATACACGATGTAGAAATATGAGGAGCTTGGAAGGATTAAATATATGGTAGCAAAAGATTAGCAATAATCAATTCAGAGATGCAATGTTGAATAAACGCTTAACGACGACACTGTGCTGGTCCTAGGCTAGACCGGACAAGAGATGCAAGGCTAGAACAAGATATGAATAGCACAAGTAGCATCAATAGAGGATATGAAGTAGCTCTGGACAACAAGATATAAGTGAAGATCACAATGGTAGTAAAGATAATGACGAGAAAAAACTGCCAGGCAGGATATACCAACAACTCTCTCTCCAACTTTCCTCTGGAAAAATTTGTGTCAATTTTGTGATAATTTTTCTACGAAATGCTACTGACTCAAGCTTTCCAACTAAAAAATATTCACTCAATTCCAAGTTGATATGAGGAGTTAAAACATTCTAAAACTGTCCTGGAAAAACTAGAATAACTTGTGTTCGCAAACTTCAGAGGGAAAAAAGACCTAAACACGATTTTGAGGTGTCAAATATTGAACTAGCTTTTGCAACTATTCAGATTGGCTCATCACTAGCATTAATTTGAGTACTTGTGGAGGCAAAACAAACTTCGTATGAAAAAGATAAGCCTGTTTTACTGAACACTGTGCAAAACAGATTCCAATCTGAAATTCAGGTACGATATTGAGTCTAGATAGATCCGTATTTTTTTCTTCTCTCTTTTTTCTCACACTTTATTATTTTTATTTCTCTTCTTTTTTTCTAACTTTTTTTCTCTCTCTATTTTTCTCTATCTTTGTTTCTCTCTCCCTCTTCCCGAAACAAACTAGATAAGATGTAGAGTGGATCAAGCGAAGATGTGAACGACTTCAACTATGATTATGACAATGAATGATGGGGGGCACGTGGTGAAAACGGATGGATGTCGGTGCTCGATAGTGGAAGGGATGATGATGCAGCGGTGACGTGACTAATGTGAATAGAACTCAAAACTCTAAAGGACTAGACACTAAGACCAGCAAATCGACACGGTGATGCAACCGATAATTCAATAATGCAAGCAATGAAACGAATATTACAATGGCTCAGACTGGTTTGGATAAAGAATGAATATATCTAACTTTTTATGGCTTTTCTTGGACAGTAGGTAAGAAAATAAATCTAACCTATGGATAACTAGAAATTCTCAACGAGCAACCTAAAAACTGATACCACTTGATAGAGGTGAGGGTCCCAATCTATCGATGAGATGGTAACTATCAATTTGGTGGAGACAACTTTGACGATCCGACTACAAACATGCATGAAGTTGCACCTTAGCAATCGCTAAAGCAATCTCCTGAGGTTATTGATGATGCTGGAAGCATGGTCAGCCTGACCACGAAGGTCTATTCCTGCACACAATCAAAGAACAAGCAAGAATATGATAATGCAATTTGAATATTGCAAATATAGATGAAGTATTGATAAATATGGGGATCCAAAAGCAGTCTTGGTATGGTCGTAGGACACAAACAAAGTACAAGAAGTTGCAATGGCTAACTTTTAACTAAACAAATCCCAAGGAAAAAGCTACTAGATTGATCTACTTATATAGGAGCAAGGGGTGGCGGCCAAGGAGGTGGGAGGACATCCCAAGGCAACCTAAAACTAACCCTAGGTCGACAAGGCTCATGGGCCCAAGTAGAGGTGATGCAACACCTTTGGACATGTAGTTTTACTCGGATTCAGTTGTAGTGTCAGATTGTTTCGTCAATATCTCAACGCCCCATGACGAATTTAAGGTGAATCCAATTGGTTGGAAAGTGCACGAAATAAAATTTCCAACAAAAAAAGAAATCACCTAATTCGGAGTCCGAATAAAAGAGATATTGGTGTTTTGAGTCAAGTATGTCTGTGCAGTCCGAATCTAAGTCCAGACCGTGTGGGACTTGTACTCTATTTTCTCTTGGCCCAAAAGTGACATGAGAGGACTTTTTGAACAACACCTAAACATCTCTTTTCCCCTTATCTTCATATGTGGATTGTACAAATGTCCCATACACATGCAATTAGACATGACAGAAAAGTCCGTGAAGTATTTTTATCCTGGGTAATATAAATAACTTGCTGCATAGTTTGCATTAGAAATCACCTCACAAATATGCATGTATGCAATATTTTTGGTCGTATCCAAGGTAGTCATGTCCTCATCAGCCGAGCTTTAGATGTTTTTCATAAGATTTTGTCCCCCATGCTACTCTACCAATCAAGCAAAGGTAAAATAAGAGTGTATAATCTATTATGGTAATACATGAGCAAGTTGCTATGGTTGCAACTAGTAAAATTTCATGGTAATTACCGGGCATTGAGACGTGTCTTTGCGTTGCTATTAGACTTGTTCACAAAATAAGAAAATCAACCATAAATAAGAAAAACAACCATAAATATTATAAATAGCCAATTGCTAGGAACACTTGCAAAGATATCACTAGATTCATGACAACCACCACACATTCAAGCTCACTTTTTCATTCTTGCAATCTTTCATGACTAACACCTAACAAATATTTTTGTCTTATTAAGTACTTTAGCTACCTCCTTAAAACCATTTTTATGAAGTATCTTAGTTTTAGAGAGTCTAAAATGCAAGGATAGTCGTGTAAGTGGTATACACACTTGAGATTGAACCTACTTTTAGCTCCTACGAGTATTTACACTCATATAATTCTACTTCTATTTGAAAAGTGCTATGATTACTTCCTGCACTTGGGGATAGTAAGTCTCTCCTCGGGCAATATTTTTCTGAATGCTGACTCTATGCCTGATCACTGTTTTATTCGCCACTACTGTAAAAATAGTTCAACCTACTAGCAGGAAATAAATCCCTCACATGTAATAGCTAAGCTTTCAAAACTATTAGTATAATAAAAGCATGGGTGATCTATGTAACGCCGTTCTCGGCGTTCTGGGAACAGGGGTCCCCAGACTTGCCTGCATGCGGCCCGCAGCATGGCTCCTCCAGCGGCCCCG
This sequence comes from Triticum urartu, assembly GCF_003073215.2. NCBI lineage: Eukaryota > Viridiplantae > Streptophyta > Magnoliopsida > Poales > Poaceae > Triticum > Triticum urartu. The sequence goes on along the minus strand of NC_053024.1, from coordinate 195,546,874 downwards.
TACGACCCATCTTCACCAGCGAACACCCAAGACCCTCGCGAGGGGCCAAGCCTCGCGAGGCAGACGATGCAAGACCTCCTCAGGGGTGGCCTCACCAAGATGGCTCGCGAGGGGCGGAGAGATCAAGGCGAGGCGAGCCTCGCGAGGTTCCAATGACGTAAGCCGTGACGATCGAGACCAGGCGGGCGCCAGCGAGCAAAGTGTCCTTGTTTCCTCTTTGGTGCTAAAGGGGCAAGCGCAGGCGAGGAGTCCCGAGGCATCAGGCAAAGGTTTCCATATCGGTGCAACAAGACCAAGACCAACAGGACGACAGGGCGGAGGTCACCGTGGAGCCGAAGACGGCGTCACTACCAGAGCCTTTGGCAGGCGAAGACTACTTTTGTCAGGATAGCTTGTACTAGTTGTCCCCCTTCAAATTGGCTGTTGTGGGATCCCTTCCCGCTCAATATTTGGGAAGAGGACAAGGGCCTCTATAAATAGGACTAGCCACCACCATAGCTAGGAGGAGGATCTAGATCATCCTCAACCACACAAGCTCACCAAGCACAAGAACACCTCTCCTCAGGAGGCTGTTCTTCCCTTGTAACTGTTCATCCATAGCCCAAGAGGCAATCCACCGCACCACACTGGAGTAGGGTATTACACCACATCGGTGGCCCGAACCAGTATAAATCTTATGTCTCGTGTTCTTTGGGTCCGTCAAGCTAGGTCGTGAGATCGTTGAGTGCGCGAGCTAGAGGGGGAGAGATCTTCGTGTGCACCCCAGTGTTCAAACCTCAAGGGTTTTGCAGGAACCCGAAATACGACATTTGGCGCACCAGGTAGGGGTGCGCCGGAGTCTTCCTTCCGCCAGTTGATCCGCCGACACTCCGCAGCTCCAATGTCCAGCAACCCAAGGACCAACGCCGGCCGGTGGGGAGTTTGGCCGGCCCGGGCGGCCTTGCCTGCCCAAGAAGACCTCAACCTCGGGCCCCAGGCAGCACGTGCACCGCCAGGCGCTGCAGGGCACGGGCGACGCGGTCACGCGCCATCCACCCTTACTCCACGCCAAGTACGGGCAGCTGCAAGGGCTTCAAGCCACGCCGCGGCCACGGTGCCAAACACCCGACAGGAACAAGCAATCATGAGGACCGCGCTCACGGTGGCTCGCGAGCTGCTGCGATGCCGGCTGATGGAGAGCGGCCGGGATGCGCTGCTGGAGCGCGTCGCCAAGCTACTGGACACCGCGGCCTCGCGAGCACCTCCCTTCTGCTATCTGCTTACACCTCAGGCCGCGGCCGGATCGCATGGCAGGCCTCGTCGTGCCTGCGCGCCCTCGGGCGCACCTCCGAGCTCCATCAATACTGGCGTGGTCAATGGCACCGGACGCCCAATCGCACCCCCGCCACCTCCAACGAGCTCAGGTACGAGCGTCGCCGCCTACGGCCCCGATGAGATGCCGCCTTACCAACCTCTGGCGGTGCGCTTGGCCGAGCGACATTGAGCGTGGGGCACTATGATGAGGTCTTTGAGGCGGCGGCCTCGGAGGCCTACGTACCCCGCATGATGGACCAGGAGTACGCGCTGGAAGACGACCCCAGCTCGTTCGTCGAGCCGAGCTGGGAGGAGGAGGCACTAGAAACTGAGGCCTTCCAGGAGCCTCCCGGAAGCCTCACCAACCATGCCAGCAACAACAACTACAGGGTACCACTAATCTCTCAGGAGCAAGCTTACGCTAACCATTGGTCGCAGGAGGATTAGGTCACACCGGCAGACGGCGGCCCCCCTTCCACCAGGGGGAGCGCACTGGGGGCTGTCGGGGAGGAGCCAGGAGCAAGGCCCCTCCCCGCATCGCACGGAGCAAGACATCCCCCGGAGGTAGGCCCTCTACCGGGGAGGTGCCGGCGAGCCTTCCCCCGGTAGAGGACCCGTGGTCGCCGAGGGCGCCGCTGGCATCCCCTTTGCCCCTAGTGTCGTCCTGGTTGCCGGTCGCCCCCAGTGGTGGTCGAGGGTGGCGCAAGGGGGGCGCTCGTCTGGCGATATGAAGTAAGGCTCGCGCCTGTGAAGATCTCCGCTCATGACACTCTCACGTAATAATGAGTGGGGCTGTACACGCCCCGGAGTCTCAGGAGCGCTGCCCTTGGGCCTCGGGGGCTCCCTCCCACGACTAGTGGCGGCACTTAGCTCCGCGCTGGTGAGAAGACAAGAAGACTAGACTAGGTGCCGAACGCAGCCATTTGCTTTCAATCTCTCTTTTTGTAGCCCTGTTTTCTGGCTTTGGATTTAATTTGAAGCTGAATTTTCGTTGATAAAGGCGGGGGGTTGCCGTTTCTCGTTTGTGCGATTTCCTGCGATTTGGTTCCTTGCCCTGGTTCGGGGTTCACCCCTGCTGCCTCCCTCCTTGCGAGCTCCTCGCGAGCGGTGGCTGGGCACGGCACGCGCGTGCTGCACACACGTCCTTCCATGGCTAACGCTCGCTTCTCATGAGGCCCTCTCGGGCGGATCGGCGGGCTCCTCCAGAACTCAAGACCTCGTGGCTTGGTCCGGAACTGGCCCGGACAAAGGTAAACTACAGCAGTAGGTGTCGGTGTCAAAACTGGCGGATCTCGGGTAGGGGGTCCCTAACTATGCGTCTAAGGTCGATGGTAACAGGAGACAAGGGACACGATGTTTACCCACGTTCGGGCCCTCTCTATGGAGGTAATACCCTACGTCCTGCTTGATTGATATTGATGAATATGAGTATTACAAGAGTTGATCTACCTCGAGATCGTAATGGCTAAACCCTAGAGGTCTAGCTTGTATGGCTATGATAATGAATCTCTGCTATCCGAACTAAGTCCTCCGGTTTATATAGACACCGGAAGGATCTAGGGTTACACAAGGTCGGTTACAAAGAAGGGAATCTCCTATCCAGTCGCCAAGCTTGCCTCCCACACCAAGGAGAGTCCCATCCGGACATGGGTGCAGAATTCGGTCTTCGTATCTTCACAGCCCGTCAGTCCGGCCCATGGCTAACAAGCTGGACGCCCGAGGACCCCTTAGTCCAGGACTCCCTCAGTAGCCCCCGAACCAGTCTTCAATGACGAGGTGTTCGGCACATAGATTATCTTCGGCATTGCAAGGCGGGTTCCACCATCAATGACTTCTGAGTAGTGTGTTCGGCTTTCCATTTATTATTGTACTCCTCGGCTTCTGTGCATCAACAACTTCAGTTTCCACGTGTCAAGCGAATGCGGGAGGTCAGGGTATTTTTACATATACCACCCCGACTGTATCACAAAGGTGCCTATTTGAAGAGAATAGATCTTAGATCCATTCCACACCACGCGAAAAATCCTCAGAGCTTGCTAAGAAAAACCACCCCAACATGGCTAGCGCTCCCGGCTCTTCCTCTCGTCCCCACGGCTCCAAGAAGGGTGATTGGGAGAGATGTTCCGTATCCCATAGCCAACTTGCGAAGCTGCAAACACAGGGCTTTCTTCCCCCACGGACCTGGTTCCCGTCCGAGCAGGATTGGCCTCCTTTAATGGCAAAACTCATGCGGAGGATTTCCCCAATCCGTCTGCGGGAGAACGAGTGTGCTTCGTCCCTTTCTTATTAAGAGGTGTTGGATTTCCAATCCATCCCTTCCTCTGAGGTTTGCTGGAGTATTATGGCCTCGAACTGCACAGTCTCACTCCTACCTCTATCCTCCATATTGTGGGTTATGTCGCTCTATGCGAGCTATTATTGGGCTGTGAGTCCCATTTCGATTTATGGAGAAGACTTTTCTGCCTCGGCCCTCGTAATCAAGGTGGGTCAATTTTTGAAGTGGGAGGCGCCGAAGTGTGGCGCATTGCCGGGACCAGATACCTGTCCGGCATGCCGAAAAAAGCTTCCGAAGAGTGGCCTTCCGAATGGTTCTACATCGACGACGTTGCTCTACCCGACCCCGTCCGTATGGGCCTCCCCGAATTTTCAAGTGCTCCGCTGAAGAAACGCCATAGCTAGCGTCCTCGAGGAAGAGGATAGTGCAGAGATCAGCCTATTGCTGGGCAAGATTAAGACGCTTGACCAGTCCGGATTGTCAATAGTCGAGGTAATGGCGACCTCTATAGCGCAGGAGGTCCAGCCACTCCAATACAGAGGGCTGCCCATGTGGCATTATAACGGGGAAGACGACGCCTCATGCTATGGTCGGAAGGGCCCGAAGACCCCCACCACCCTCGCCAAAATGTTGGCCGAGCTATATAAAGGGGAGAAAGAGGAGTTCACCCGTCTCCAACATCGAGACAGATTTTCCATCTATAATCCTTCCCGCTGGGTAAGCTTCAGCTCCACTATTTTACTCCAGCCCCTGAATCATTTTTACAGGCAGTATATTCTCTGCTTATAACAGGAATGGCGAAAAGCTGTCGAAGGGATCCATGACCCTGCCCCTCAGCCTGAGAATCGCAACCGAGATCTTAACCCCGGATATGAGGAAGATCCGGACATATCACTACAAAAAAAATACACTTCCGTGATGGTACGTGTTTGTCACAGTAGGTCGCTTTTTTTTGTCATGCATGTACATCCATGACAAATTTATGATAGAATCAAGATAGTCATACCTGTGCTGTCGTAGAATTGTTCCATGACATTACCAAAATTATCATCGCGGAAGTGTCCACTTCCATGATGATAAATCGCGCGTCACAAAAGTGCTTTCGTTAAGGGTGACCGACATGTGGCATCCACTGTAATGGAACGCTATTAAGCTATCGGGTCGGGTTTTGGATCCGATAACCCATTAACAGCCCCGACCAATGGGGATTTTCCACGTGTAAAATCATCATTGGCTAGAGGAAACATGTGTCGGCTCATCGTCGGGACAGATGTCATCCACTCACTGGACAGAAGGCGCCTATGATACGTCGACACGTGGCACGGCCCAACAAGTTTAAATGGGCCGGCCCAACTAGAGGCCCACAAGATTTTGCGGACCATAATGGGCCGGCTCAGCTAAAGGCCCACGAAATTTTGCGGACCATAACAGGCTGGCCCAGCTAAAGGCCCACAAGATTTTGCGAGACATAATGGGCCGGCCCAGGTAAAGGCCCACGAGACTTTTTTGTGCCATAATGGGCCGGCCCAGGTAAAGGCCCACAAGATTCTTGCAGGTCATAATGGGCCAGCCCAGCTAAAGGCCCACGAGATTTCGCCGACATTAATGGGCTGGTCCAGCTGTAGGCCCACAGGATTTTGAGGACCCTAGTAGGCCGGCCCATTAACTAGCTGCCATGTTTTGGGCCAAATGCCGACCCATATTTGATCCGGTCCATTAATGGTCTGCCACGCTCCGGGCCTAATTGTGGCCCATATGAGATCCAGCCCGTTAAAATCCTACCACGTTCTGGGCCAAATTATGGCCCAGATTAGGTCCGGCCCTTTAAGAGGCTTTGGGCTCAATTATGGCCCATATCAGAATCGGCCCGTCAACTGGACACTATGCTTTTGGGCCCACTTGCTAAAGGCCCACTTTGTAATTCGGCCTGATATTAGTTTTGGCCTGTTAAGGGCCCGTTTAACATTTCGGCCCTATATTAAATTCGGCCTGTTAAAAGCTCGTCATATAGTTGGGCCTAACTACGGCCCGGTTTGCATCCGGCCTGCTCGCAGCCGATATCTGATTGGACGAAACAAGGACCCGGACAATTTTGGCCTGTTAAAAGCCCGTGATTTGATTCACACAATCATGGGCCGGGGTTCATTTCGGGCTGCTGCGTAACTAGTAGGAATTAAGAACAAACCTACTCTATACAATAAAGAAATTACGGCATAGTAACTAAGAATAAACCTACCCTACACAATAAAGGATTTAAGGTACATTACATCCACTTGGCATCAAAGTTCGCCACCAGTGATCATAAAGCACAACGAAGAAGCATATTACAAAAACTAGGCACCATTGCAGCGTAACAAAATAATACTAAACCGAGACCACTTCCAAGATAGTTCAAGAAAGGTTAGCCTTTCGGGGGAACTGCTGCGCAAGCTGCTGAGCAAGGCTGTGAGACCAGCCTAGCATGTCGGTCATAGCTTCCAGGTGTAGCTGTTTAGCGATGAGGTTCTCATTGGTGTTCTCCGCAATCTTTCTTAGAGATAGGATTTCAAGTCGAAGTTGAGTTGCAGAATGCCTTTCTGCTAGAACTTGGGACTGAAGAAGTCGAACTGATTCAGACAACAAATTCTATGAGCTTGTCTGACTGTTAGTCTCAAGTAACTTGAACACTGCATCAAGACAAGACTTTGGGGTTGTCTCGCTATCTTCAAGATGTTTTGCCTTCTTTGCTGCAATATATGTTGGGTTTGTCTCACAGCCTTCAGCAGACTTGTGCATGCCATCAAGCATATCACCCTGAAACAAAGCAGAGAGATGACAGGTTCTACACGTGTATAAACAAAGATGATAATTGTTCTGTCAATTCTATCCAATTTCAAATTAGAAAATAAAGAGTATGTTCAAAATATCAATAGCATAATTTGGCATTGTTCATAATGCGGGGAGCTTCACCACACTACTGGATTACCATGTCAACATAACAAGCATAGATGAAGGGCAAAGAAAATCATTGTATCTATTTTGGATAATGTGCATGGCATGTTGTTCATATCATCAGCCACATCAGTAAGATAAAACAGGAGATGACAAGGTGCAAACGTGGGCTGCTTCACCACACACTGGATTATAGATCCACAAAACAAGCATACATATAGGGAGTATTAAGTAATGTGCATGGTATGAATAAGGAATTTGGTTTTACAAGTAAAACTTAGAACTTACGGTTCTTACGAACATGCATTTTGGTAGAAACAGCAAACTAAACAGCAGTAAACGATAGGGAGTATGAGCAAATTAAACAGCAGTTGAGGATAAAGGCTTTAGAAGGACCGACTTACATTAACAGTTAACACCGGCTTTATAATGCCCTTCTCCATGGCAAGGGAAGGATAACTCAAGAATTTCAGCATAGAATCATCTTCATAAGCATTGCATGTACTCTACATTTTGTAGAGAGTAATTGTAGATATGATAATACCGGAAGGGATAGAGGATAATGAAGATAAGATGCAGATTGATGCTACATAATCAACTACCAATCCCTAGAAGTACAAGCGTTACAGGACACAATGTACTGACAAGAGCAATGGGCTACACTTCTGCACTGGCATTGTCTGTGTATTCTACTTGTTGGTAAGATTAAATATAGATCTGATCTTTTTTAGTAAATGGTGGGCGAGGGAGATAAGATGCAGAATGCTACAAAATGAACCAATCCCTCTTCCCATAATACAAGAGTGTTTTGAACACTGGTGTACTGTACAAAATGTTCTTATATTATGGGACGGAGGGAGTAGCTGTTAATGTAAGTACAGTGACAGACCACGTTCAGTACTTACAAGAGGACTGCAGAGCTAAACCTCTTCAAAAGCATTGGGTTGATTCTAAATTTATGTAAGAGTCCATACGGATCTTATAATGTCCACCAAATGGACGATTACGAGGCTAACATGTGAAGTGATGCTACATAATCAAACAACTATGAAAGTAAGTATGGTCATACAGTGCAAGAGGTACTCACAAGAGCAATGCAGTGTGCAGTATAGTTGCGAGATTCTGTGGTCCCTTGAGAACGAATGTTCTTCTGCTAACAGTTTTCATACAAGTGAGACATTAAGGAAAATGCAAAAATGTAGTTCAAATTGTGATGTGATATCATAGACAGTACCTTACGCTGCAGCCGAGACCAATGTGTAACAAGATTATTCCATTCACCGTCGGATAAATGTAGCACCGGAGACTTTACAGAAATTTCGTTCAGAGGCTTTCCATCGAAGTGTGCTTGCCTCAGGTAGGAACGATACTTCATCAACGAGTGCTTGAAAAGCGCAACCAACCCTTGCTCGTCATCACAATCCAGTTTGCGCCTCGCCTATTTAAAAGAATGAAATCTTGTGTCTTCTTTCAGCAGAAACATATGCAGTAATGACCATGAATAACATTAGTACATTACTTACGCGTAAGTTGCGGAGGAAGACTGGAAATTGTTCTGTGTCTGCGGTATAATCTTTCCATGAAGGAAAGATGCGCACAAAGTTCTTGACAACAACATAAGCTTCGTCTTCTAAACTGGGAAGATATGGAACAGGGGTCCTATTTGCTGCAATTGGGGCTCTCTCTGGTTCGAAAAGGGATTTGGCAACTGGATTTGGTGTACTCTTTGCTGGAATGGGGGTTTTGCGTCATATAGCTGGTGTTATGTCAACTAGCATAATCATACTGTTTGCTGCAGTTGGGGTCTGCTGAGTTGGGGCATCAGAAATGACCAGTGTAGTAGGGCTAGAGTCTGCTAGAGTTGGGGTATTTTGTGGGTCAGGTGATATTGCAACTACACCTAATGGGCTATTTGATTTATCAGGTGCCACTACCTTTTCCAAATACTTTGCTTGTGCTCCTCCACGATCAGCAATCACCCACTTCCTTTTGAACGTCTGATACACAAGAACAACATTTGAATGGATAAATATGGTATGATGACAGATGGAATATGTACTGCAAATGGATAGGCAGGACGTATTCACATACACGATGTGTAAACTAAGCTAATGGCAGTTCAACAAAGTAGAAGCAATGCAAAGCATCAGTTGCAAGATATGTGCGAGCAATGTAACCTTGGAAAGTTAGAGCAAGTACCTTGATGGGTGAATAAGATAGGGCATCTTCCTCTGACTCCTCCACTAGGGAGCTACATTGACTTAGGTCTCCCTCTAGCTCAGAATCACTGTTAGGATCATATTCTGAGCATGAATCTGTAGGTGGAGAGTGTTTGCATTGCATTGCATCCAGACTTGATTTCAGTCCCTTAATGCCAAGTTTGACAGCCATGGCATTGTTCTGCTTTATTCTTTTCATGCGCGCAAGCTCATAATCATTATGATGCTGTTCAGAATCTGAGATTCATGAAAACATAAAAAGTAGTCAAATTATCTATGGAATGCATTGTGGTTTCAACTCGGAGAGTGTCTCCCTATAAACCCCTGCATATGCAAAGTTCACCTCCCCAACCGTGCTAACCAGACCACACAGAGAGATACACACCCGAGCGTCGAACATGCATTTTCGAAACTAATTTAGGAACATTTAGCTGACCAATTAAACAACTCTGTTTTAATAATATCAGATTCGTATTTGAACAACTAAGCTTGTTTAGCTTGATGGGTGGAGCAGTGTTATTATGACACGAAGCATTTATTCTGATCGTATAGTGATCATAAAAGGGGGAAACTCTACGCATATATTTTCTAGCAAAAGAGGGTTTCCCCTCCGATTTCTATTAAAGAAACCATCACAGAACCAACATGATCAATTAAACCCTAAGCATGATCAATTAAACCGTATTATGGCTGTGCCATGGCAGATTTGAAGCTGCAAACCGGAGAAATGATATTTAGCATCCATTGTTTGCTTCGAACTAAGAACTAAATTCTAAGAGATGAAAAGAAAGTAGAGTAACCAAGTTAAGATCTATATTCTGGTTGAGATCAAAAAGTTGAGGAAATATGAAGTACCACCTCTCTTGCGGTGCCGTGTAGGCATCGGGGGTGCGATGACTGTTGGTGGTGTTGAAGTAGATCTGCGACGGTAGACGGGTGCATCGGGGGATAAGTACCGTTGCAGTGGGAGAGAAGGTCGTGTGAGCGGCCCCGGCAAAGAGGACGACAATGTCGATGAAGAGGGAGGACGCGATGCAAGGCTATTGGTCTGTCGCCGTGGATGAGAAACGTCCATCTCTAGCAGTGGACGACGCGGTCTTGGTAGGCGCTCCGGCATGGTGGAGGACGGTGGCGATGGATGTGGTGGAGGATGGCAGCGATGGATGGGGTGGCGGACGGAGGCTGGTGTGGGAATGGGGTGTTCTAGCACGGACGGTGTATGAATGGGAAAATGGAGGGAGTGGTACGGGGAACCATGTTTTTGGGACGCGCCTGTCTGAAATATGGGAAAGTTACGAACTTATGCCCCGTTTCAAATTTGGACGTCTCGTCGGTTGGTGATAGGACGGTAATCTCACATCTCCCAAATATTTGCCGGTAACTATTTCGGGCGAGGAGAGGGTGTGTTGCCGCCCACAGTGTATGAACGGGGCTGACAGGTAGGGCAGTTGTGTCATGTATGATGGAAGTTACACATCTGCCCCTATTTAAAATATTAGCCTACATCTATTTCAGACGAGGAGAGGGTGTTTTTCCGCCCACCGTGTATGAATGGGGAATGGAGGGAGAAACAGAGGTCTTTCGGACGAGCTTGAATCAAATGAGTTTAGCCGCCCATGTTTGACGCCCACCGTGTCGGAATGGGCTCAGAGGCGGTCGTTTCATGTCTAATTGAAGTTACTAACCTACCCCTATTTAGAGCAGTGGAAATCGGGCTGATAGATTGTCCGTGTAATGGGTAGACAGTAATTTCCATCTCCCAAACACTTGGCTTCGGGCAGCCGATGTGGGAGTGGACATTTTGCTGTTTCTTTCGAATTTTGGGACAATAAGCATCCACGTTTACCCTGGCAACTAAATTCAAATCCATTTTGTATTCCTATATGAATCTTTATAAATCATTCTATGTGTTTTTATATATCTTCAAAAGGATGACAAAGATGTATTCCACTGTCATATATGAATATGGTTTACAAATGCCGATACTCAAATTCAGAAACTAGAATCTAGTTTAAGGTGAATTTGAATATTTGGAACACTTCATGTCCAACTCAAATGTCACACGCAGCATAATGTGTACTCCCATTTAGATATGTACACAAGCGATGTATCAAGATTGAAATACCAAGTCAATCAACCAAGAATGTACGGAACTAACAGACATATAAACACTTATAGAGTATATGGATCAATAATATCAACTAACATACTTAAGCCAGGCCGCTGTACTTTTTTTTGGCTACAACAGCATCCTTTTTTTAGCCAGCATCTTGGCCCTTTCTGATGCGTGCCACTTATGGTCCATCTATACTACTATTGCTGAATGCACATTCAGCCCGATTGGCATATTTGTAGGTCTGGCACAGCAATCCAAATGAAATGTCTCCGAGTCTTATCAATTAATACAGACTTGTGCTCAAATAAAATTACAAACAAAAAAACAATTATTACATGATCTCTAAAACAAATGGTTTGATTGATTACATGAATAGACAACACAAAGGTTATTCAACTATGGAAAGAACATTTCACCTTTGATTTACCAAGTATGAATTTAATTTCCTTTTTTCCTTCAGGACCTTAACAATCTGGTCAGTCTCAGCTTGCTTCATTTTGAAATCCACCAAATATTTAATGGTTGTCTTGAGTACTGCTTGTGATTGTGTTGTTTGCTTCCTCAACATGTCAACTTCATCTCTAAGTGCAGAAGCAGAATCTCTTTCTACCACTAGTTTAGCCTCTAGAGCATCAGCAATTGGCAATTCATAATGCACGATTGGGCCGGTGCCACTGCTATGGGATGATGCAACGTCCATGGGGACCTCGCTCTTTGATCTTGGGCTAACCTGTTTTGCCATTAAAGTTCCGATTGGATTCAGAAAAGTTGAAGTTAGCAAAACATCTCAACTGGGAGTTATAACAGCAAACCAGTTAAACAAACAAGGAATTAAAGAGTTTCAATTGGATGCTGAAAAATAGTTATTAACATCATTGTAACCCGCTGTTGCAGCAGCAAAGCAGTTAAATAAACAAGTAGATATTTAAGTTAAGGCAAACATGTAATTCTTAATAGTAAGTATCAAACACATAGATAAGCGCAGTCTACAATATGATTAACAGGCTGTGCCATTATGTAATCAGTAGCAAACTAAATTAAGCCAAGCAACGTAATTGAACAATTTTGCAATAAGTGGCTAACTAAAATTCTGAGAAGCAGGTAACTGAACTTAGGCTAGTTCTTTGTACAGGCACACTGCAACTTCCTTTTCACTTACAAGGTTGTACGAAGGAGTCCATGGCATCAATTGCTTGGATACGCAGTCCCAATACTTCTTTCTTCCCACACTGCATGGGTAAGTCGAATGGTTAATCTGGTAAGATGGTGCGTCCTTGATATGTTATATGAGGACGTGTAGTCAGACTAGTTGTAGCCAAACACATCACACTGGCTTTTACTGTATATTTCATGCGATTACTTTTGGCATATCGAGATCTAACCAATCTACAATAGGATGAAAAGACTGGCATCCTTCACATTATTGGCGAACTCAGTTCATAGAAACAAGCAATTCAACCATTCTGTGGGTAAATCAAAAGCGCCACTGGAATATTTTTCACTATCCAATCATACACGCAAAAAGGGGCGACGCCACCATAGGGGCTGGTATGGGCGGCCGCCTCAGGTGGCTGGAAAGTGTGCACCTAGTTTGAGTCGTCCAGGTTGGCCCATGCTAGTTTTGTTCGTCCCAAAGCACGAGCAGGCAATGTAAAAAATGAAGAAAAATGTTTCAATTTGGATGGTCCAATAACATAAGTGCAAGGCAGGCCCTATAGCAGGCTCGCGGCCCAAATGAGCGCCTCCCATATCGATCGACAGCAGGAAAAATCCCAATTCATTCGCTCCAGCCTCCAGTCCGGTTCGCTCCTAACCTAGCCGCCGCTGAACATACCGACACAAAACTTCCTCGCGCCCTCGTTGGAGGGCGGTCGCCGGGCTTCAAGCGAACGGAAGGACAAAAAGACGAAGATCCAACCCTGGGTGTAGCCTGCGTGGGAGGCAGCGGCGGCAGCACGGGCATGGCATCGAGCTTGCGCAAACGGACAGCCGCAGCTTGCAAGAGTAGCATGCGCAACGAGCAGGTACATCACATCCCTGATTATATCTAATTCAACTCTTCAATTTCTGGCCAATAGTAAAACCTGACGGTGTTGTAAAATTGCTTGTATGTAGGGAATCTATGAGAAAATGAAACCAATTTCTACTTATTTTATAACTCCCCCAATCAATACTGAACTGATTGAATCTGATGTATCTAATCAAGTTTTCGGTGCAAACATACAAGCTCATGTTGTTCTTGAGCCTGAAGTGTCTAATGAACAGACTACTAATGAAGGATTTGATGCAAACATTTTACATGCTCCTGGTGATGAACATATAGTGTCTAATGAGGGATCTAATGCAAGCATTTTGAAAGCTCATTGAAGGATTTATTGTCTAATGATGATCTACTATGTTGAGAGAGACAGAGATTTGCAGGCATTGATGACAAGCAAATTATAGTGCATTTTCATAGCTTGAGGAAACGTCGAGGCCATCTACCAGAAAGTCCCCATATCATGACAACATAGCATAAATACTTTTCTAATCTGTTGTTTGAAACTATTGGCATACTTGTGCAGGATAGATATATTGATTTGTAGTTTGCGCACTAGTTATACATGCAATTACACTTCAATATTTTCAGCCAGAGAATGAATAATTCAAGCAGATACAGACCATGTTTGTAGTCCTTGTACACCATTTTGCATTTTGTGTTTTTTGGTGCTTGCATCATTTAGTGTTTATAATCTGAACTACTTTGGATCATTAGCTGGTTTTCAAAGTGCATGTAGCTTCACATTTCTCAAGTTATGTTGATTTCTGGAGTGCAAGTGCCTTCGTATAGTTTAAGTTAAATGTTCGCCCCTGGTAACTTGAATTTGTGGATCAACCACTGCACACAAATCATACACGAATGCCAGTACGAATTAAATGAAATGCAGGGACTTACGCTAGCTCGTTGTACAGGCTCACTGCAGCTCTGCTTGCGCTTGGGATGTTCCATGTACAAGTCCATGTTACCACTTGCTTGGATGTGCATGCCTTGTGCTCCTTGCATCCCCCTCTAGATTTTTGACACGACGAATGGTTGATCAAATAAGAGGAATCGACCTTGATGTTGTACCGGAGGACAGATACTTACAAGGCTTATACAGGTGTGCAGGATGTGTACCAAATCCAATAGCGCCGTCATGCTTCGCTAAAATATGGATTTTCTTGTTTCAGATGATATCTCCAGAAGAAATAAGAGTTAAGGTCAGAGTTGCATAAGCAGGTAAGCTAAGAGAGCAGTGAAAGGATATCCAAACATTGTCGGAACAGTGCACAAGGGAGTGATGTGTGGATACCTAGTTCAGGTTGGCGTTAGGGCATGCTCGCCTAGCTAGAGTGCGGGTCACTTCAGAGCCGTTGAGGGTGATGCGCTGGCGTTGGCTGGCCGTGCACGGATGCATATCTTGAGTGGTAGAGTAGCGCTATGATGCAGTGGACGAGACCGTTGGTGAAGCCCCAACGGCCTCGGGGGGGGGGGGGGGGGGGGGGGGGGGGGGGGGGGGGGGGGGGGGGGGTGGAAGTGCGACGATGTGCTCGGTGAAGTAGCCCCGGTGAGCTGGGAGACGGCGTCGGTGAAGCGCACCTGATGTGGTGGAACTCGGTGTCTGTGAGGCACATCAGTTGCTGTGGCCGACGTTGTCGGTGGACCACCCGGTGCGGTGGACGAGGGCGTAGATGAGGTAGCTCCTGTGCGGTGGTGAAGCGCGACCGTCATCTTCGTCGTCATCGTCCGGCACAGAGGTGGGAACGGTGGGAAAGAGACGAGACGAGGGGCGATTCAAGAGTTGGCGGCGAATTAGGGATTTGAGCAATCTGGGAGCGGAAGGGGACGGTGGAGAAGAGAGATTTTGTAGGGCTGGAATTGGGGCCGCCAGATATTTCAATCCGAAACATGGAAGCGCGAACTTATATTGTCGTCGTCCTTTTTTTTGGGGGGGAGGGGGTGGGTGGCTGGGTGCTACGCGCCCGTCCGACACACGCGACCACCCCGATAGGACTATGCTTCGGTGCCTTAAGGCACCTGCCTTTGTGTCCATGACATATGGGCCCAAGAGGTGGCTGGCCCACTTGCCAGTGACCCAAAGGCAGTTGCCTTTAAGGCACCGAAGCAGTGTCCACCCCGACACAACCCTGGTTTGCCTGGTGCGCCTACATTTGAGAATGCAAACGAATCTGTATGTATTACCATGCCCGTGTTTTCCTTGCAATAATTAGTCATTCGAAACAAGATACTCCATCCGTTCACTTTTGTAAGTCGTTTCAGACAACTTAAAATGAACTATTTTGCACATTGTCTGAAATGTCTTCAAGGTCTTATAAAAGTGAACAGAGGGAGTACTATAAATTAATTAATGAGGAGTTATTTGAAAAAAAATTGAAACGGTACCCACGCTAACGTGGATTAGAGTGTGTGTCACATAATTAGTTATTTGAATTAGAGTGTGTGTCACGTAGTTAGTTATTTGAATTAGAGTGTGTGTCACGTAGCGATCTCCAATTCTAACATGGATTTCGTATTTCACAGTATCCACGCTACTTTTTTAATACAAATTCATATGTATATGATGAACACCATGGTAGTGAGAAAACTTTTGGATGGATTCAAACATATGACCTACAAAATAGCACAATAAACTGGGTCAATGTCAACTTTTCGAAACTTAGTGTGGCACGAATTCGAAATAATTACCCGTATGCCTGGTCCTCGGTTCAAATCTTACAATGTACACCGAATTGAAACATCAATATTAAGTCTCGTACTATGTACATTCAAATGTTGTTTTTAGCCCCCCCCCCCCGCACAAACCCTACATACTTCCTGTATCGGTCAATCTTCCTCTCCTAACCACCTTAGGAAGCTATCGGTTTCCAACACACGTTCATTCTTTCTCTCCATGTTTCGATATCTTAGTCTCTCAACTACACATCAACCCCTTTTTCCACTATGTTACCAAATGTACTAGATCATTGATGGCGCGCGTTGCTGCGCCCTTTTATTTTGACTATAAAATGGTAAAAACATACAAATGAAGATACACTAATATTAGAAAAATTACAAAACTTTGGGCACACATGCATATGCTTATGATTGTGTGTCGAAGAGGAACATGAACATTCATTATCTTACATTCCTATGAAATATTGTGTTGTGCATCAAAGCATAGAGCAATGGTAGCCAAGCATCAAATGCTATCAACTAAGAAAGACCCATTGTATATTTTCTCTCCAGAAGGTGGAACACTTCAACTTTCATTAATATAGAGACTTTGGGGTATGGTTAGCTCAGCTACAATCAAGAATCCCCAAGGGCCCCCAGCTTCAGAAAATAAGCTTGAAAGAAAGTCCTTTTTATTTGAGTGGTTTCGAGGAGACAATACCCTTTTTCCTTCAACATTCAACAAAAGTTGAATCAAGGAATAACAATCTTACAGGAAATGTTGATTACATGATAGCAAGCGTAGCATTATAAACAATACATAGTTAATTGAGAGCATTGACTACAAAATTATAAGGACATTCTACAAAACTTAAAACGATCAAATCATGTTGATAACAGCCTGCACATCCTTCCCTGTGTTTGCAGAACAATAGTTCTTGAACACAGGCCACGGTAGCAAACATATGGTTCAAAATGGATGCTAGTTACACATTTGTTTTTTTTACTATCTCTGGTTTGGACTATTAAGCAGTGCCTGCAATGCAGAATGTGAGTTAATCTAGGCTGAATACCACGAATAAACTACAAATTGATGCACTTAATTTTCGCCAAGCATAGAAAATTGTGACATATATGTCAAAAAAATCTAAAGGACATGAAGCCACGCTGCTAGAGGCCTATACAAGACATACATGGCACTTCTATTCAGTTTTATATGTGCCTCTTTAAGGAGACATAATCTGAGTCATAAACATGTAAATCAAAAAATGAAATCAATACTATGCCACAGTCCTGTTCAACATCAATCCATTTGGCTTTATATGTAATGCATATGTCTGCAAATGACACATTAATCAAAATAATATTAAGAATGATAGAAAATGGAGGTGGCTGCCTGGCAGAAAAGGTAAGCAAGGGTGACTTGCTCATAGATCATTTTCTTCAATATCACTTTCTCATGAATACTTTCTTCAGTATCACTCAAGAATCATTACAGAACTACATACCTGAGTAAGAGAAAATTTCAATGTTTTGTCAATATGAATGATGGTTACTTGCTCATGCATTTGTAAAATAACAAAATAAAACCTCCAAAGAAGAACTATAAACCCTTCAAAAAAAGGACCAACTATAATATTTTACTGTTAGCCTATTATGCGGCACCGGCCCGACGTTCTATTCCTCGAGTTCTGTTCCTACTTGTGCGTGGTCTTGTCGTTCGTTTTCCGACGCGAGATGAATCTGATCAAGCAAGCGGACGGCTCGTAAACTAAGTACGTTTTTGTGTTAGCTACTTTTGCTAGGACATAGAAAAGGAATCGATCAAGTCACGTGCACGTGTTGTATGTGTGTGTCTCCGGACGGACACTGCACAACGACCTCCGACACTGCAGCCGCAGGAGAATGGGTAGAGGAGAAGAGGAACATGATGTACCATGTTGTGTGGAGGGGACACCGACACGAAGGACATGCCTCAACGGATGTAGCGGCTTGCCGTTAGATGATGTCATTGTGCTGCCGCCAGTTAGTAAGACACGCCGTGCGTCCTGCCATTTACGATGAGTCGGACTGTCAGAGAGGAGCACGTCCCCGAGGACAACCACCTCGGCCTTGAGCTCGAACCACACGAGAAGGACGTCGTCGTCGTGGTCAACAACCATGTCCTTCTGTGGCCCGCGCCTTCTTTCGGCGAGGCGTCATCGGGAAGGTGGAGGCGCAGTCGCTCGTACCTCTCTGGGTTCTCATCGCTAGCATGGCCGGTGGGGGTATGGACTCTTGACGTGGTGGAAACAGACGCTTTACTGCAGCGCTTCAAGACCGGCTGATCAGCTCCAATCGCCCACATGCGGCATTGATGCATCTTTAATGCCTCACTGAACACCCGCCGGAGTAGCTGCCAATTAACTGCAGGCCTTCAATTTTGTTACTGGAGTAGCTGTCCGCTCCAATGGCGAGAAGTAGTGCTCAAGAGTTTGATTAGACGGCCAAAAACGCTTAGAAGTGAAGATCCGACGGCCAAGAATGATAATGGCCTGAGATGGTTGGAAAGGTGCTCAGTTTTAATATATCTAAATTTACCTCACACACCCGCCATTGCACCCCATGCCGAGCTCTCTCTCTCTCCCCCCCTTTTCCTCTCACCCTCTCGCGCTAAATACATGCATTGCATATCTAGCCCCCCAACCTCTCGTGCATGCGCACACACGCATGTTGTATATCTAGGTCACTCCCTCGAGACTGTCTCACTCTTTCTTGCACACGGCGGGCCACACTCGCTCAATCTCGCTCTCTTTATCTGAGTCTCGTTTAACCTCGTTTTATTTCACACACAAATGATATATCTCCTTGTTCGGGCCTCGATCGACATACTCTATACTCTCTCACGCAGATTGTCTATCTAGGTTAGTCCATCCAAGCCGCCACCACTCTTTCGACCTCATGGTGGGCCACGCTCACTCAATCTCTCTCTCTCCGTATGTCTCGATTGACCTCGCTCTTTCTTGGACAAAAACGATATATCACCATGTTGAGCCCAATTTGACCTATTCACATTGTATACTCTCTCACGCACATCGTCTATCTAGGTCACTCTCTCCAACCCGTCTCACTCTTTCGATTGCACGGCGACCCTATGTGATCAGTTGACCTTGCTTCCTCTCATGCACAAAATATATCTACACGTCTGTGACTGGATCATCTCTCAAGCTCTATCTTACAGCCCTCACCCTTGCCAAAAAGCTCAATCGGACAATATCTCTCCAGAGCATATATATTTGTTCAATGAATGTTGGACCACACTCACTTTGTCTCTCTATCTATATGTCTCTCGATCGACCTCACTTTCTCACACCGGATCTTCCACGCGTTGAAGCTACTACCTCTCCATCCCTCGCAAAGCCGGAGCTATTTACATTGCGAGGGGCACTCCAACCTTGGATTAATTTGTGTAGGCATTTATTCCGGTCGGTTTAGATTATATTTTCGTAGCATTCGGCCCACAACTACTCCAATCACCGTAGCGGGTAATTAAGCTACGAGGAGCACCTAATTTGAGCACCGGGGAGCCGTTGGATCGAAGATGCAGCGGCACACACGAGGCCTGAATGTTTTATTTGCAAAAAACCTTTGGAGAGTTAGGAAATTGTGCATAATTACAAAGACTACTCCCAAGCCATTGGATCTCACTTCCAACGGTGTAAAAACTCGTATCACCATAGTATCTAAGCTGCGGGGTGGATGTGATATTCTATGCCGCTGTCATTTTTGTTCGTAAACTTGCAAAAATACATGTAACTCGTGCCGTTACTTGTCTAACCGCGCAAAGTGTTTGTTCAGAAAAACCATCCTACACTGAAATATCGGAATAACACACGGGGGTCCCACTTGTCATTAATCAAATTTGGACCTAAAACTAACAAATCTGAAAGACAAGATTCGAACTGGCAACCTGGACTACAAAGCGTAAGTTGATAGCCTGAAAAAACGAACGGTTGTTGGCTTTGTCCCATAACTTGATTTTATACAGTACTTGCGTTGAGTAGAGTAGAGGGAGTGCCTCGTCAACACGTGCATGACCGTTATCTCACTTACTGGTGGGTCCCAGGTCTGTGATCTCAATCTCTCTTCTCTCCATCGTCTAACCTTTGCACGGGCACACACGAAGAGCGGCGCTAGCTTGCCGTGGTGTTATTACAACTAAAAAAACTTGGAAAATAGAAGAATCGCCTAGAACAAGAGACATTGTGGCTGGTCGAGACGGAGCTAACCACATCTATCCTCCGTGCCACGTTTGCACGATGAAGCTGTGTGGCTAGTGGGGTGTTTACAACCGACTGGCTGGGTCCCGAGGTCGAACCATAGGTACTCTACTACGTCTGATACAGTATATTTTTACACGCACATTTTTCCTTCGTGGCGAGACGTGGCACACCCTACCGCGCGGTTTCGGGGTCCTCCCGGGTGGTGCACGCATATATTCTTCCTGACGTGGGACGCCCTACCACGCATTTTCTGGGTCCTCCTCGGTCATAGCGCCGAAGCAAGTAAATGAGTCGTCAAATCACGAAAGACCACCTTTCCCGCCGAGTACATCAGTGAAGCACGGTGGCTAGCTAGTTGGCCTAGTTCGACCGATTAGCTAGGCCGCCGCCACATTTGTTTTTTCACCCCTTTTTTATCGACTTGCCGGCAGGTAAATTTAAATATCCACTGCGGCGTTGCTCTGGTGTTTGGGTGCGGCAGGATTTTTAATTTTTTGATTGATGGGAGCAGGCATGGCAGGATTTTTAATTTTTTGATTGACGGGAGCAGGCGCGGCAGCAATTAGTCACGATGACTCCGCCTGTACCCACTGCTCCCTGATGTGAGAAGTCGTCGACTGGTGTTTTACCGTGGTGAAAACCAAAAGATTCCCCGCTCCCTTCGCCTTCCCATAGATTGCATTGCCTTTCAGCCGTTTCGCCCCCTTTGCTTCCTCTCCCCATTGCTTCTACCTGGTGCCATGGAGGCACAGCAGATCACGGAGTCCGAGGTGAGGCTCCTGACACAGGAGCTCCATGCCAAGGATGCGGAGCTCAGGGCCAAGGACGTGGAGCTCCGTGAGCTCAAGGAGGAGAGGAGTGACATGCTCCTATGTTATGTGCGGGAGTTCACGGAGCTTCAAAAGTGGCAGGCATCCACCACAAAGATGCTCGAGGCGTCGGCGGCGTTGCTGCAGAAAGCAGGAGATACGATAGGCCGTTAGGGGAGCCGGCTGGAGCGCGAGCGGGCTGATCGTGACGAGGTCCAGGATCGCCTCAGCCACTTGGTGAACCAAGTTGCCATGCACGTGTTGCGGCTGCGTGATGCCTACCGTCATGCCAACGCGATGATGCCGGCCGTCGGGCTAAACCCTCTGCATGGGCATGTCCATGTCTTGGCGCAGCATGACCGTTGGATCAAACTCATACGGTGCAGATGCTGTAGCACAAAGCGTGTGGGTGTGTTTGGTTGCATTCTCATCTCAATATAGTTGTTTCCTCTTCGTGTATTTTTGTCAACCTACTAGTGTGGACTCATGCACCCTTCATGCACTCTGCCAAACACCCAAAAGTGGGTCGAGAAGGGAACTTTTGCTCCCATCCCGTGCACCCTTCATACACCCTGCCTAACACTATTTGTGCTTCATGTGGTTCATGTTTCATGGAGTACTGTAGCACCGTACTCTCCGTGCGCTGTGGACCTAGTTCTGTTAACATTGATCTCACCGTCCATTCTCGGTCGGACAGTCGAAAAAGCGGTACTATGTTACATATAGGAGTAGTTGACATGCGCACAACATCATTTGTTATCGTCATATCTTACTACACTAGCAACAAGATTGTGTAGTACTGGCGTATGAACCACTGCACATGCCTAGTAGTAGGAGCACTGTGTATGTTCAAGTGGCTGCCGGGTTTCGCACTCCTCCGTCGTAAGAGTGGAAACGCTTGCTGTAATCATTTTTTTCTTCTGAAAAACAGTGGACACGCTCTACCGTGCAGATCCTCCTCCAGCCATGCACTAAATTACTCACTTTCGCCGACGTGTGGGACAGCCAGCATCGGGGTCCACCAGCTATGCACTAAATTACTCCGTAGTAGAGTGACGGTAGACTACCCCGATCGAAGCGCCGCAGTAATGCCCAATGAGCCGTTAAATCACAAAACCCCCTCCTTTCCAGCAGTAAGTTGGACGGACGAAGCAACCATGATTTCACTCTTCTCTCTCAGCTTCGTCTCTACCCAACCCTCGCTTCTGCCTCATCTTTTTCCTCATTTCTTCAAGAAAACCACGACCTGCTTCTGCCATTGTTCTTCTCTCCCAAAGAAGGAAAGGTGAGCGCATCAATGGTGTTGATTCTGGCCAAGGCCCGGTCTTGCAACCCCGAGACTGATCCTATAACTCGCTCTCTTTTCTTCTTTTGGGTTTGTGATTATGGTTTCTTTTCTTTTATTTCTATTTGACAGTTTCTTGATGGACGCTGGAGCACCGGCCGAAGTGATGTCTATGGCTCCGGCCAAAACCGTCGAGGCTCATGGTACAAAGAAGCGCAAGCACCCCGCCGAGACTACCACAGACAAGCTCAAAGCCATCGCCCTATCCAAGCCCCCCTCTCCGGGATCCCTCATTAAGCAAGTCCAGGTAATATCTCTTCTTGACGATCTTTTTCTCGATCTTGATCGTGTTTTTTCATCTAACACGCAGTACTAGTACTAGTAGTACAACTTTCTGGGTGATCTTGCATGTGATTTTTGCGTGCCAAATGACAGTTCTAAATTCCTCTTTTGACCAAAACATGCGAGAGGTTGACACTGATTTCTTATAGATTACTTTCAACTACTCCCTCTGTCCCAAATTTCTTGTCTTAGATTTGTCTAGATACAGATGTATCTAATACTAAAATGCGACTTGATACATCCGTATCTGGACAAATCTAAGACAAGAATTTTGGGACGGAAGGAGTTCTTTATGAACATCAATGCTACCTTTTAAGAGGGTATATTTGCCACAGTAACTTGTGTTATGGATATTGCATGTAATCCCTCTGCTCTCATGCCTTTGAAGACATGTTCTTGTGTCTTTGTTCACTCATTTCTGTGTGTATATGTAGTCATATATGGAGTATAATATCGAAAATCATCTTATATTTCTGAACGGAGGTAGTAATAAAATATGGTTTCTGTTTGAATTAGAACCAGGTCCGCGATGGAGATGAAGTTCTCCAAGTCATGCCGTGTGAACTGGAAGACCTGATGATGAGTTCTACTGCTGAACTATCCAGCTGTTGTGTCCTTGTCGCCACGTGTCCTGAACTAGTGTTTTCCTGTAGCATTGTTGTCAGGCGTGTTCTTGAGGCTGTACTTGACCACAACAATTTCCTGGCTGTGCCTTCGATTACGAAGGGTGTGGTTCTTGTAAAGCTTCCCAACAAATCTGATGTGGCCTGTCTTCATCATCATGTTTATGAGTGGAAAGACCACTCTGTTAGGTTCTCCAAGGTTGACAAGATGGTGATGGTGCATGTAGACATCTCACACGAAGTCCATGGCCTAGTCAGTTATGCGGGGTTCATCCCGTAGGTCGGTGGCAAAAAATAGTCTGCAGAGTTTAGTTAGTGCAACTTTGCATATCTGTAGTAAGTACTATTGTTCAGTACTTGATTTGTGTTTGTGAACCCTGTATTGTTTATTAGTACTACCGCTTTTGGTGTGTGGTCAGTCCTCAGAACGGTCTATGTTAATGTCTGTCCACTCAATTTAGTCTGTATATTTTGAAGTATGCATATCATATTTTTTGTGAGGACGGTCTATCAATTATGGTTACACTCCAATATCTGTATGCATTGCAGGGTTTATCGCACCCACCAGGATTTCTAGCCCCATGGATGTTCGGTCCATACGATTTGTCACGACCTTTGGACTGTCCTGCTTGTGGGAGTAGGCGGGGCCCCTGCATGCCACGCGTAGTTGAACGATCAATCTTCTGTTTAGTACTTCAACATAGTGATTTCCTGGTAAGGATTCACTCGTGTCACATCAAGTAAATCTTATTGATTTACTGTCTAAATCTTATTGATTTAATGCCATGTTTTCTTTCTTTTCCTGCAATTTTACGATGCAGGTTTTGCCATGTGACATTCATCACATAATAAACCGTTTGGTTTGCTCTACGATGGCTATTTTTGCAGGTTTCACTTCTTATGTCGTGTCAGTAACGAAGGCACTGTCCATCACTTATATTACTGGAAAAAATTGGATCAGACTGTTGTCTAAGTACAAGCTGAATCCCTATGATGAACTGCAGTTTGGTTTAAGAAAAACGCCACAATTAGTCCTTCTCGCGTTTAAAAGAAATGAAGAAAAAGACTGGATCACGGTCATGGATCCTAGTCAAGTTAGAAAGCTGATCATAGCAGACCAGACACGATCGCCGCTGTCTCGCACAGATCGAGCACCGACAGTTGCTCTAGCACTGACAGCGGTAGCAGCTTAGTCTGATCCAGCTGAGGATTGGGCACCGACCGTGTCAGCGGATCAGTCTGATCTACCGGAGGATCGGGCATCGACACCGGCACCTGCTCGGACACCGGCACCAGCTCTACAAGGAGCACCATCTCCGGCAGCATCAGCGGCTTCGGCACCTGCACCAACACTTGCACTTGTATATGCTCCGGCCCGTGCAGTTGCACCAGCAACAGACTGGGCTGCAGTTCGCACTTCATATACCAAAGTCCTTACAAAAACCCGACATGTCCACCTTCTTGGTAAGCATTGGCCGCCCAAGTGTTTCGTTCTTTTTTCTTTCCATGTTGTTTCGCATGATTCACTGTGTTGATCTAACTGTTTGGGTATGTCTTCTTGTTTGTAAACAGAGAATTCCTAGAGCAACGAGGGAGTCGTTCAACAATCCGGGCGACCGCGGCCAAGTTTCTCTTACCATGCGCAGCCTTGGTGTGAATGAACCTGCTCAATATATCATAAGTACAAAGGATGGTCGCTTGATGATTGATGCTAAAGGATGGTCAAGGTTCAAATCTAAATCATATCTTGCGGTAGGGGATGATGTCAAAATCGAACTTTCTCGGCAAGGAGAGCTGGTCCAAATCAACTTTGAAATTCTTCAATAGCAGCACGCAACTGCCTAACTGATCTATCCTCCGAGAGATTTTGATGTAATAATCTGGCATGGTGGAACAAGTGTCCTGTGTGTATAAGTAGTACGATAGTATTATTTATCACATGGTATATCGTTGATAGAATTGCAACTCTGATTGCTGGTTAGGAACTGTCGTTCGATTTCATTCAACATCTGCCGTGCTTTATTCAATTTTGTGTATTCGCCTTGCGACATCATCTAAAACCAGCGTCGTACCGATCGCTTGCAATATGAAAAGTGCTGAGGTAGAACACGTGGGCCCCCAAACATGCAGGATCGGCCTGCGGCCCAAAGTCCAGAACTTGGTTTCGAGAAGCACTAGCTCAGTGCAGAAGTGGCGTCCTCCTCCTGCTGTGGGTTGGGCGAAGATGAATGTTGATGCTGCATTATCTCGCAATGGTGAAAGGGGAGCCCTGGCAGTTGTGAGCCGGGATCATACAGGCTTCTTCCTTGGAACATCGGCACTGGTGTGCGGAAGTGTTACTAATTCAGAGATCCTAGAGGCAATGGCATGTTGCGAGGGGTTATCTCTGGCTCTTGAACCTGCAACAAGTTCAGATTAGCACCGATTGTTCAGCAACAGTCAAGCATATCGGAGAGGCTTACTTGGGGCCCAGCAAAGTTATTATGGACGAGATCAAGATGAAGAAGAATATGTTCCAAACCATGGAGATCATACATGAAAAACGCGAGTGTAATGTTGAAGCGCATGTGCTCGCAAAAGCTGCTACTTCTTTGCCCTGTGGATGCCATCTTGGCTCATAGGAACCCCCGAAATTATTTGTATACCTATGACTGTTAATCTTCAATAAAGCAACTTTTATCCCTCAAAAAAACATCTGAGTATTATATTCTCAGCTGAACCCCCATAATGCTCGTGCGTTGCAGAGGGAGTATTTTTCTTGGCAAGGTGAGCCTGTGATATAAAAGATTTGTATATTTCTTACAGAGGGAGTATCTCTCTGTTAAAAAATATATTTATGTGTAACTAGTTACTCCTGTCTTTGTACTTCCTTTCGCTGATATGTGGGGCAAACGACAACGGGGTCCACGTGCCATATGCACAAATTAGAGTGCACAACTTCACGGTAGACACACCCCGGTCGTAGCGCCGCAGTAATGCCCAATGAGCCGTCAAATCACAACCCCCCTTTCCAGCTTTAGCAGTAAGCTGGACGGACGAAGCGGCAATATTTCACTGGGCCTGAATCCCTTTCTCCCTCCTCTGCTTGTTCAGAGAAAACCCCCTCTCGGCGATTGCATAGGGTTTTATCATGGAGAACCAGGTACGAATTCTTCATCCATCCCCGATAAACCCAAGTCCCTTGGTCGCAGGTAATCCTAGGATGGCAGCCGCTGCCGTTGATGCATTTTTCTTCCTACTGAATCTAGTGTGTTTCATTTACAGTTCCCAAAGTGCGAGTACCCTACAGGTTTCTGTGCCCTTGGCGAGACGCCACACTTGTTCCTTCTCATCCTAACACAGCATTTTGAAACGCGCACAGTATGTTCCTAGAATCCTCTTTTCTATCCGGGAGGGTGGGTTTTTTTTTGAACATGCTGTGTTCTCATATTATTTTTCCTCAATGTATTATTTGCTCTACCAGAACACATGTACTCAAGATGCTCGGCCTTGCCATAACTAAATACACTAGTTTAATTTTCACAATGAAGACAAGCCCTGGATATAAGTTCAGAGTTGGGTTCATGAACCAAGAAGATCGCTGCTTTTTTTATGGCCGAACTTGGATAAACTATCTCAAGTGTTATGGACTGAAAGTTGGCGCACGAATGTTGATGGAAATAGCAGAACCTGGTCTCATCTTCACTGCGATCTTCCACCCCGACGTCATTCCAATTGTTCATCCATGTTAGTTTTGTATCTGGTTCTTGCTTGTTGCCTCGATTACTTCTTAATCCACCTATTCTGTCTAACTAATCACAATTTAACTTTAGAAGTAGCAACGAATCTCTCATGAAGATGCTACTTCTAACTAATATTTTCTTATAATTGGTGGCACATGTAGGTTTTTTCAGAGTAAAGCAGTCTGCTCGTTTGTTACTCTGTAATAACTCGGCTGTTACTAATGGCACTGAAGTTGACTGGATCGACATCCATAAGTTCCTACACTTTATTGATCGTCTTGAGGTCCTTGTGGGGCGTTTCAATGGTGGAAGACCACGTGGGATATGTGTGCCACTGCTGCACTCGTTGAACAGGTCCAACTGTGTCGAGAAAATTCTGGTACGAGCTGTTTTCTGTTATATATGTTGTTCATAAACTATTGCTTATACACAGTTTTACAGCTATGATCTTCTTGAAACAGGAACTGCCGAGTTCTATTGTTCCTATACAGATGCCTGACCATGGTCGGGTCAGACTTGCGCTTGGTCACAACATGATGTTTATGTCGACCTACTCAATTCCCCTTGGAGGTGAAAAGATACTTATTCATGGGTGGTCTCAAATAATGAAGGCCCGTCCTTCTTGGAGAATAGGACAGAAGATTATGTTCATGCTTTTCCATGTCTCTAAAGCGAATATCCTATTTATTGACCATGTTGCGAGATGAAGCCGTTTTTAGAAGGTTGTGGATGTGCGGGCTGGTGCCTGGGCCTTGTCCTGGTGCTTGGCGGCCTCACCCTTGGTTAACTTTAGGCGAAGTAGCACTGTTCAAGGCGTGCTTTGTACGGTTGAACCTGTATAAGTACTCATACTGCTTTCAGCTTTGGTTGTTAAGTGCCCCTGCTGGTTTCAGTTAAGGTTGTTAAGTACTACAGTCTATTGTGTTTCTTCAGTCCTGTCTTCCACCAGCCGCCAAAACCAAACCAGCGCCGGCGGGGCCGCCTGCTTCCGCCTCCCATGGCTGGCTGCGCCTCAGCGCACGCATCGCCGCCCCACCGTCTCCTAAATTGTTAACGCCGACGTCCTCCGCGCGCTTTGGTGCGCTCGCCGCGGCGCCGCCCTCTCGGGTTGTCAACATGGTCAACAAACAACAGGAATCGGCAGAAGTACGTGGAGAGGATGACAATAGGGAGCGTATATAGTCAATAGACAAGAGAACAACACAAGATCGGCTGACACTTGGGACGTAGCTACTCAAGCAGTATTTTTTTTGTTTGGTATTGTTGAGACGGAGCAGGGTTTGAACTGCGCTGTGGCCCTTCTAGCCCAGGCTTATATTTTATGTTCACCATGTGACCAGCCCAGCTATTTTTTCTTTGTGAAAATGAGCCCAGTTTATTTTTTCTGAAGAATACCCAATCCAGGCCTACTTATATTTCTACGCCCTAATGGGCTGCAACTCTTTCAAGATGCCTGCAAATCTTGCAAGTAATATGAAATGGGTTGTAAATATAAAAACAGATGACAAATTGGCAATTACTTTATAATTTCTGAATTTTATTACATTTTCAGATTCCTATTTCACTCGGCATTAACCTAATTTAAATATATCTTCAAAGTACTTTAAATCTGGCTGGACATTTCGGTATTAAAAATAGTTTAGAACCCATAGAAATATGCTAAATTGGCCCTGGCCAACCAAAAAAATGACTGCAATAAATTGCATAAGAAGTTGCCATGAGCTATATATAAATTATTAAAAAAAGAGGGAGTGGTCTGACTTGTGGGCCTGTTTAGTTGACGCGTATGCAAGATTTTTTTAGTTATTATATACGTCAACAAACTATTCTAGCAGACGTAACCGTTGGATATCAATCCAACAGCCGTCGTGTTTCTTCAATCTCTGATCTTCTTGCTCCAGCCGCCAAAGCAGCACCGGCGGGACCGCCTACTCCCGCCTCCCGTGGCCGGCTGTGCTGTCGTGCAAGCCTCAGCACCCCCTACTACTCCCACTGCTGGCCAGGGCATCCCTCTACTCACCCACACCCTCTGTTATTCTGCGGCGACGGCAGCCTCACACCGCAGCCGAACCGGTGAACGCTCGTACTCCTCTCCGCGTGGGCATCCACTGCCGCGTCTTCCCCGGCTCCGCGTCGTCCCCTTCCTATGCCTCGCCGTCGTCCACCGCCGTGGTGCTCTCAGCGCGGCGTGGTCAATGTGGTCAACGACCGACTTCCATCAGAACAGTACTGTACGTGGAGAGGCTGACAGCTGGGTCCACGGCAGTCGCAAGGAAGTGCCTCCTTATTACGCGCAACATAATTATTCCTCCACCTGACAGCGGGGACCCACTAGACGGGTCACCAGTATTTTGCGAAAAAATCGTTTCCCCCTGACAACTGGGACCCACCGGACGGGCCATCGTATTTCACGAAAAAAAACGTTCCCCCCGCTGTCAGCTCGGACCCACTGGAAGTGCCTCCTTATTACGCACAAAAAAATGAATACTCCCCCGCCTAGCTGGGACCCACCTTGGTGGGAGGCTGACTTGTGGGCCTAATAAGTTGACGGGGACAAAGGGCTTTGTCAACTTAGTCAATATGAATGATACTAGCTCTAGTGACCGTACGATGTCCATCCAACGGCCGTAGTGCTTCTTCAACATCTGGTCTTCTTGCTCCAGCCGCCCAAAGCAGCGCCGGTCGTGCCGCATGCTCCTGCCTCCCATGGCCGGTTGTGCTGCCGTGGAGGCCTCACTGCCCCTATTATTCCCACCACTGGCCAGGCCCTGCGGCGACGGCAGCCTCACACCGCAGTCGAACTAGTGAACCCTCGTACTCCTCTCCACGTGGGCTTCCACTGCCGCATCTTCCCCGGCTCCGCGTCGTCCCCTTCCTAGGCCTCGCCGTCGTCCACCGCCATGGTGCTCTCGGTGCGGCATGGTCAATGTGGTCAATGACCGACTTCCATCGGAAGATTACTGTGCGTGGAGACGCTGACAGCTAGGTCCGTGGCCGCAGCAAGGAAGTGCCTCCTTATTACGCGCAAAATAATTATTCCTCCACCTGACAGCGGGGACCCATCGGACGGGCCACCGTATTTTGCGAAAAAATGTTTGCCCCTGACTGCTGGGACCCACCAGCTACATCTTCGCACACAAGGAAGTGCCTGACAGTCGGGACCCACCTGGTCGAAGCGTACGTAGCGTTGTCATTCTGGTCACGAACATGTACGTACATATATACTGGTCGATGTAGAGGCGCGCGCGTGTCGTAGTAGAGGCGCGCACGTAGCATGTACATGTACGTACAGCGGACAGGGTGCAAGAAAGAAAATATGGCCACGTATGTGTACATACGGGCGGGGTCTGGAACGCCTACTCGCGCATACGTACGGCCAGGGCTCGTGTACATGGCTGGGTCGGAACGGAGAAACAGCATCGTCGTCGTGTTCATGGGGAGGGAACAGAATGCGTCATGTTCATGGGGAGGCAACGGAATGCGTCGTGTTCATCAGGAGGCCTTGGACGGAACAGGCGATGGAAACGAGGCCTGGCGTACCGCAGAACGGAGGAAACGGCCTTGTGTTCGACCGGCCATGTTCGAAACGGGATCTTGTTCATCGGGAGGGGTCTGGCATACCGCAAAACAGAGGCAACGGACCTCCTACGGTCGAAACAGGGGTTTTTGCTGATCGGGAGGGGTGTGGCGTACCGCAAAACGGATGAAACGAACTAGTGTTGGAGCGCTACGGTCGAAACGGGGGTCCTGTTCATCGGGAGGGGTGTGGCGTACCGCAAAACGGCACTCCATGGGATACTGTTCATCTCCACCGTCGACGCCCTCCAGCCTCCACGAGCTACTGTTCATCCACCGTCGACCTCCACCAGCCTCCACCTGCGACTGTTCATCCACGGGCTCCTGTTCATCCAGCCTCCACCGCGCGCTACTCCACCGGCTACTGTTGAACCACCCCTCTCCACGGGCTCCTGTTCAACCACCCCTCCATGGGCTACTGTTCATCCTGCCCTCCACTGTCTACTGTTCATCCTGCCCTCCACGGGGTGGTCCTGTTCATCCAGCCCCAACCGGCTCGATCGATCGGGGTCCTGATCATCCAGAGGCAACACCACGGGGTCCTGTTCATCCACCCCCATCGGGAACTGTTCATCCCCCCTCCCCCCGCAACGCTCACTGTTCATCCAGAGGCAGCATCGATCGGCTTCAGTTAGCAACAGTAGTGAAGGAATCGCTCGATCGGGTTCAGTTAACAGCCATCGATCGATCGCTCGGGTTCAGTAACGCGTAGCCTGCAGTGCAATCGCTCGGGTTCAGTTAGAGCCAAATGCCTCGCTCGGGTTCAGTTAGAGATAATGCCTCGCACACACGCACGTACGTGTATGAGAGAAACGCGCATCGCTCGCCCCCCGACCTCCCACCGTAACCGGGAACTCCCCGAAATTTTCCTCCCCCTCGCTTCTACCATGGTTTTTTCCGTCATGGACGGCCCAAAGAATGTCATGCAGCTGCGTCTCCGGCCCGCCCAGGACATAAAGCCTATTTTTGTCATGATTTTTCGTCATAGAAGTAGGATCCCACCACATCTATGATGATACCGGGTTTTGTCACAATTATCGTCATAGAAGTGTCATATGTATGACACAAAAAAATTTCGTTCAGCCCAAAATGTCACGGATGTGTATTTTTTTGTAGCGTATTTGTGGAGCTCGAGGATGGTATATTCTATCAGATGAGCTATGATGGTACATATGTCCCCATCATCGCCGATTACCCCGGCCTTCTTCCTGCTTCACATGTAAGTAATCCGGAGATACCTTGTCCAAGAGAGTTTTCTCATTCCTCCTTACCCACCGCACTGTCCTGTGCTCAAAAGGGGAGGCGCTCGGCGCTCCATGCTGCCCCGGGGTCATCTCCGAAGATAACGCCCCCCACACCAGGCAAGCCTTCGAAGAGGAAGGCAAACGAAGATACGACCGAGCCTTCATCAAAGAGGTATTAATTTGCAAATATGCACCTTGGAAGTCACATCCAACTGTGACCTTTCCGTTTATCCTGTATCAGGAAAAAGGTGTGCCGGACTATATCCGGGGGTCCGGCCGGCCATACATCCCGCAGCCAGGATCTAGATCCTACCGTGAAGACGGGGGCTAATGCGAGGGTGACGCCGAACTATCCTCCAGCCGAGGATTCAGATGACATATCCGTCACCAACTCGGAAGTGGAGAGCGCCATGAATC
The DNA here is from genome assembly GCF_003073215.2 of Triticum urartu. Taxonomy (NCBI): domain Eukaryota; kingdom Viridiplantae; phylum Streptophyta; class Magnoliopsida; order Poales; family Poaceae; genus Triticum; species Triticum urartu. The sequence continues at coordinate 195,515,067 of NC_053024.1, read as the reverse complement.
ATCAGCGCCACAGGGCCATTTTACAAGACCCTGGCTTTTCAGAGGAGGCATTTAACACCTTCAGCTTGGCTGATGCATATATCTGAGTTGCTCGAGATGGACTTAACAGAGTCACAAAGCAGCATATAAAAGATGTGCAGGTAAGTTTACTTCATCTGACTATGATAACCATATGCCAGTAGCCCCCCAAACTTAAAGTAGTTGGGACAACTGATTTGAGGATCGATGCATGACCAGGTTCTATCGAAGAAGAACGACGTGCTAGCCCAAGAGCTAGAAAAGTGCCGGACGCAGTTGAATGCAGTGACCGCCGAACTGGAAATATCCAAAGCGGCATCCTCCGGTGATATTTCCCTCCATCGAGAAACAATTATTGCATAGCCACCGTATTAACACTACGGCTTTATCTCATAACAGGATCATCGGATCAATTGGAGGAAAAAGAGTCAAAAAGACTACAGGCCGCGGGCGAGCGGGTTTTGACCCGTGTTAGACAGGAGAAAAACAAACTCCAAGATGCGAACACCCAGCTGGGCGAAGAGCTTAAGGATGTGCGGGCCCAGCTGGCAGACTCCGTGAAGGAGAACAAAAAACTACGAGGCGGCATATTCAGTATGTGGCCGTATTTACCGTAGAACAGTTTGGAAGTAAAAGTAGCTAATATAGCTGTGATTGCAGGTATATTAACGGGCCGTCCCGAAGAGGAGGTGTCCGGATCATTAAGTGATCTTCTACAAGGGCTATCGCAGTTGCACGAGCAAGCTCGGCAGGCAATGCGGAGCGTAGCCAAGGCCTTATGGCCATCCGACTCCCCTCCAGGGAGTATGGAGAAGCTTGTAGAGTTGTTCAAGGGAGAACGGCGGTGTATCCGACTGTGGAAGATATCGGCCTGCCGATAGGGTGCGCGAGAAGCCTGGGCCATGGTAAAAACACGATATGCCAAGCTGGATCTGAATCACATGGCCCGGGTCGGACCGGTAGGGTCAAATGGGGAAGAGATTCCCATTAGTTTAATATATGGCCAAGTAGAGGTGGCTGCTAGATACTCCCAAAACGATTGTAAGTTAGACCACCTGTTGGACGGTATAGAGGATGATGTTTTTGAGTCCTAACTATGTACTTTCCTTCTAGCTGGATAATAAAAACAATTGTCATGGCCGACCTTTTCACTTCAACCTCTGGACCTGAAGGTGCGGAGTGTTTCCGAATACCCTAATGGTAGAATATACCGGGGTATGCATGGGAACCAGGCGTAGGGGTCATAGTTGCTTGAACACACAATGTGTATCCGGCTAGTTATGTTATATTACATTATGTAAGAAACATCTTCCAGAGAGAATAGTTCCGTTAAGGGTTCCTTTCCCTGGGTGCGCATGCGTTTAATTTGCATGTCCGAACTGTGATTGAAGAAATCGCAGAGTACGTAACTTCTGGGGTTTCATAATGGAATGAATGAGGGAACATCTTTAATTCGCCGACCGAATATTCCCTTAAGAACGCTAGCTTTCGGATTCATCCAGTCTGAGGTACACATCCGGTTGACCTGTCAGTAACAATCGCAGAGGTGCTCCCTTTATGCCCTAGCCGAACTAACGGGAATGTGGGCATAAGCACAGGAGCCAGGCAACCCAGCTTGGCCAAAACTTAAGTCATATCGATGCATATAATGGCGAAGAAAAGGTACATATGGAAAAACGCATATGTGGTGAGCTTGATGCTCAAAGAATAATAGCAAGCTTCTGTACGAGAAGCCCCCGCGTCGGTGTCAAAACCGGTGGATCTCGGGTAGGGGGTCCCGAACTGTGCGTCTAGGCGGATGGTAACAGGAGGCAGGGGACACAATGTTTACCCAGGTTCGGGCCCTCTTAATGGAGGTAAAACCCGATGTCCTGCTTGATTATTCTTGATGATATGAGTATTACAAGAGTTGATCTACCATGAGATCAGAGAGGCTAAACCCTAGAAGCTAGCCTATGGTATGACTGTCTGTTGTCCTACGGATTAAAACCCTCCGGTTTATATAGACACCGGAGGGGGCTAGGGTTACACAGAGTTGGTTACAAGGAAGGAGATCTACATATTCGTATAGCCAAGCTTGCCTTCCACGCCAAGGAGAGTCCCATCCAGACACGGGACGAAGTCTTCAATCTTGTATCTTCATAGTCCAACAGTCCGGCCAAAGGATATAATCCGGCTATCCGGATACCCCCTAATCCAGGACTTCCTCAGTAGCCCCTGATCCAGGCTTCAATGACGATGAGTCCGGCGCGCAAATTGTCTTCGGCATTGCAAGGAGGGTTCCTCCTCCGAATACTTCATAGAAGATTTTGAACACGAGGATCGTGTCCGGCTCTGCAAAACAAGTTCCACATACCACTGTAGAGAGAATAATATTTCCACAAATCTAATCTGCTGACGTACCCCGTAGCATGACATCACACCACAGCCAGGTCTTTATTCGAATCGTTTTTCATAACCAATCTCAGCGTGTTTCGCGAGGCGGTTTCCTTGGCACGTCTTGTGGAAGCAGAGATCGTGTCCCCTTTATTACGGGATTCTCATCAATACGGACGTGGGTAACCCAACCATGCCTATTGATAGGACTCCTAGATCTTAGGCAAGTCCCAAACGTCCACGAGGAGGACGCTTGATATCCACCCTCTTTATAAAGGGGACAAGGCTTTTTCTTTTTTCCTTCTCGTGCTCAATCAAATCCACCTCCCGCCTCGAGTTCCAACACCCAAAGCTCAGGTTTTGGCACTTCGGACCTTCAACTTGTCCGGATCCAACCTTCAAGGTCGGTGGATGCCTTCCTCCGTCATGGAGGAGGACATCAAGAAGTTGAGAGAGGCCAGATATCTGACTGCCGAAATTTCGCATCGGCTGCCTGCCCGAGGGCAGGTCGTCCCTACTCCCGAACCCAACGAGAGCGTCGTGTTCATCTCCCACTTCCTACGAGGACTAGGCCTCGCTCTGGATCCCTTTGTCAGGGGTCTTATGTTCTATTACGGGCTAGATTTTCACGATCTGGTCCCGGATTCCCTTCTTCACATCTCGACAATTATTGTCGTATGTGAGGCCTTCCCCCGCATTACCCCTCACTTCGACCTGTGGCTCAAGACCTTTAATGTGAAGCCGAAGATGATCGAGGGGCAGCACGCAGTGTGCAGAGGCGCTTGAATAAGCAAAATTGCTGACGCTCCATGGCCTGAGGGTTACTTCCCAGAGGTGTCCGGTTGTGGCAGCGGGAGTGGTTCTACATCATAGCTCCTCGAAGTGCCAAGTGGGTAGCTGCCCCCACATTTTGCTTAGGCCCCTCACCACAACTGATGTCATGGATCAGTAGGGGGCTGAGCTGGGGTCCAGCCAAGGACGTGCCAATACTGCAAAGCCGTATCCGAGATCTCTCTGAGAGAGATTTCAGTCTAGTTATGGTAGCGAAAGTCATGCTAGTTCGTCAAGTCCAGCCTTGCAAAGGCCAGCCCCTTCGCCTGTGGGAATTCAACCCGGAAGGACTGCGAGCTATTCAACATTTCCTCGACATGACGCACGAAGAGATGTACAAATTGTTCTTCGGACCACAAATAATGTGTCCGGACATCACTGAGGATGCAGGCGTGAGCTGCAATCGCCCGGATACCCAAGTAAGTAGCCCCGAATCCGAACACACTGTCCGTTTATTTATCACAACATTGCCCTAAAAAAGCCGCTCTTTGACCCAGGATTGGATAGCAAAGGCAAAGTTGATCAGGTGTTCGGCCCCCCTCCCTGAGACCTCACAAAATCCCGTGCTAACCAGGATGCTGGAGATCACGCCTTATCAAGCGCCCTCAGGAGAAGATAAAGGGGGGAACAAGGAGGCTAGCGCTTCTGCGAAGGAGGTTAGCCGGGGGGAGGAACTGAAACTTCCTCTCCCCAGGGACGGAAGAGAACCGCCTCTGAGGACCCGGAGACAACGGTCTCCAAATGGGGGAAGAAATCTCCGCCGGAGGGTCCTGCCTTGGGGGATACCCTGGCCGCACTATGCCCTCAAGGGGATCAGCCCTCCACCGAGCTGTAAGTAAAAGGGTAAATGAAAATATCTCACTTTACCTCTGAGGAAAATAACCGAGGCATTTATCTTGCAGTTCGGATCTTAGCCCTTCTCAGCAGAGCTCGTCTTCAGGGGATCTTCTGCCAGAGATGATGGAGAGCGAAATGCCTCCCCCTGCCACACCGCCTCACGAGGTGGGCAACCCCGAGGTGTCGTCGCGGAGGGTTTCTCCTGATCTGGCAAGGCCAGAAGGTAATCCTATGGCCACCCGAAGTCCTTAGTATCCGGCTCTTGAAGAGAGCAATCAAAAGGGTCCGGCACCGTCTGGTATGCGGTCGGACGTACTAAGGGATCTGCTAGAGCAAGCGGCTATCTCAAAAGAGCACCGCACATTGATGGGTGTGGTGATTGAAAGGATTTCGTCCGCCGAAAGCGGGTTGCATGAAGCCTTTATGAGTCTACTGACAGGTTTTGAGGTACACGAAATGATGTACATTTTTGACAGTATCGCACATTTTTAGATGTGCCCTGTGTAGATAGTAGCCCCTGAGACTCTGGTTGTCGTTGAAAACGGCGGCAAACAGAGGATCATAGTCCCAGGTAATAACCAGACCACCTTTATGTGCAGGTGGTTGAAGCTCCAGTGGCTAGCCGGACTGATGGGTTTGCCGAACTAAAGCGGCAACTGGATGCGGCAGATGCCGATATCGTGCTTGTTAACAAGCGGCTTAACGAGGCACAAGGTAGGTGATTTTTCTGGTGATTGTCACATAGTAAGAGCAGCATGATGCCAGTATCTTTAATATGTTGTGACTGCAGATGGAGTTGCCATCGTGGAGACCCTTCGGGCAGAGCTTGCCCGAGCCAAGGAGCAAGCGAGGAGTAGTAATGTGGCCGCTTAAAAGGCGATCGAATAGTTAAGGGCCGAACAGGCCGCACATTGCGAGAGCAAAGAAAAAATTGCCAAGATGTCCGTGGAGTTAAAAGATGCTGCTGACTGTTACCGGCTTCTTGAAGAAGAAAACCGGGTGAAGGCGACGGACCTAGAGAAGGCCCGGGTGGCTGCCAAGGAAGCCCGCTCCAAAATTAGAGCGACGAAGGAGGAGCTGAATCAAGCTGCCGATATCGTTTCTGGGAAGCCCTTCTTGTTGCGTACTAAGTTCGGAGATCCGAAATATGCTCCTCTGGACCGGCTATGGAGTTCTGCGGATGAGTACATGGATTTGGCTGCAAGTGCTGCGGATGCGACCGAGTACTTCAAGGATCAGAAAGGTCCTGAAGTGGAGAAGTTGTTCTGGTCATAGTTTCACGCTCCAGTCCGTCCGCTGTTGCTGAATGAGAGATTGGCCGGTTGGGCCAAGCTCCATAGATTATACGGACTTGCCATGAGGTCCGTTGTGAATCATTTGTGGCCAGGAGGGCCAAGGCCGAATAGCTACTTTAGCTTAGTGCAACAATTCCTTGGCGATGTGCCACGCATCGATGCAGTAAAGAGGTCGGCATGCATAGAAGGCTCGCGGATGGCCCTTGCCCGTGTCAAAACATACTGGGCGGAGATGGATGCCACTACTGTTGCGGCACAGGGTTCGGCGATAGGTCGAGTGGCTGCCGAGCACTACTTTGAAGAAGTTCTTGAAGGCACTCGTTTGATAGAGACTCAGTGCTCGAAGAATATTATGTTTAAGTGACATGTATTCCCATTGTAAAAACAATGTTTTATTGAGTTTATCAAGGCTGTATTTATACTTTTGCCCGAAAGTACTATGATGCCTCCTGTGCGGCCGTTTATGTATATATGTATATAACCTGAAAGATGGTAGTTGTCGGCTTCAGCCCCCACGCATATAATGCGGGGGTGTTCGCAGAAGACGCATGTTCACACTTGATCCAACATCTTGGTCCATTAAGGAGGTGATAGCACAGCGAACTAGGCAATCGGACTATAATGCTTTAACACTTTCACTTAGCCAGAGGAGTTTGACAGTGGGGCTACTATATAGCCCCTGGTGGCTCCGCGCTCATCCGGATTCGGGGCGCGTACATGCCTGGCCGGGAAACGGCCCTTCGTTAAGGTGGAGGAATCCCGAAGATTCTGCTAGGTCATAGAGTGGTTGACCAGTCTCACGCTATATCATGACAGTCAGTTTTCTGCTTTCTCTACTGAGGTGCTCGTCCGGATGAACCAGGGCACAATCGCAGTAGTTCTCCTGGTGCCGCCTTAGCCGATGGAGCGGAATGTAAGGCGGCAAAACATAGGAGCCAAGCAAACCCAACATTTGACCAAAGACATGATTCAGAGCTGATGCATATAAGGCCAAACTCGCGACGCCGAACACTCCCTAAGGTATTCGGTCTTTATGATGTAAACCGGGCCTAAACAGTGCCCTTTGTAATAAGCCCCTAGTGTCCAGATACGTGCAATATTCTGACGTGGCCACATGCCAATACGCAGCATCCTTCTCAATTGTACTGAGAATCCGGGGGATGTGTATCAACAAGAGACAGTAAAGAAGGTTTACGCAGGGTCTTAATCTAAAAAGAATCCTTGGAACGGGTCCCTGCTGCATGTCTGCGCCTGTGTCTCCATTGTGCCGTATCCTGGACGGGTGTAGCACGATGGTCATCTGTAAAAGAGAGGAACTTAGTCGAAAAGTTGTCATGCAAAAAGGTAGGTTATACTAAATAAACCATGTACAGTTCAAGATGAGTAAAGTTGAGCCTAATTGTCACTTGTTTACACGCGTTGAGCCCCTTGTATTGTTATAGGGGTATAGCCATCAAACCTGTATCAATTATATATAGCTGCACTGGACTCGTCTAACCGCATCGGTGGTCTTAATGACCTGTCAAATGCTCTGGTTGGTGAGGTCTTTTAGTGTGCGGCTGCCAAGGCAGCTGCACGGTCTTCCGCGTGCAAGGAGCGCTCAATATTTCCATTTACTGTAATGATGCCACGTGGACCTTAAGCATGAGGGAAGCGTAATACGGTATTGCATTAAAGCGAGCGAAATCTTCACGTGCGAGTACTGCTTGATAGCCACTTTGGAACGGAGCGATGTGGAAGGTTAACTTTTCACTGCGGAAGTTATCGGGAAAGCCAAATATAACCTCTAGTATTAGGGAGCCCATGCAATGGGCTTCTGGGCCTGGCGTTACTCCTTTAAAGGTAGTATTGCTATGGCTGATTTTTGTTGGGTCTATCCCCATTTTGCGGACTGTGTCCTGATATATCAGGTTTAAACTACTGCCGCCGTCCATCAGGACTTGTGTGAAGTGGTATCCGTCAATTATCGGGTCTAACACCAAGGCAGCCCATCCCGCATGCTGGATACTTGCCGAGTAATCCCGATGGTCAAAGGTGATCAGTTGGGATGACCAGTGGCAGAACTCCGCGGTGATAGGCCCTGGGGCCTGTTTCTCTAGGAGTGTCGTTTTGTTTCTCCCCTTCATCACGTGTAATACGTTTATTGTTTTGACTTCTGGTGGGAATTTCTTTTGTTCCCCAGTGCGTTGCTTGCGAGGCTCGTCCTTGTCTTCGCTTGGCGTATCCTGCCCCTTGTGTTCGGCGTTGAGTTTGCCGGACTGCTTGAAGACCCAACATTCTCTATGGGTATGATTTGTAGTTTTATCGGGGGTGCTGTGGATCTGACATATTTGGTCCAGAATCTTGTTTAGGCTGGACAGTTCGTCTCTGTTGCCTTTGGAGGCCAGCTTTTGCTGACCTGGCCGAGAGCTTCTAAATCCGGCGTTTACCGCCGTGCTCTTCGGGATGTCTTCTTGATTCCGGCGCTTGTTTTTGCTGCGTCGTGATTTCCCGTTTCCGTCCCTGACTTCGGATGTACTTTGGTCGCTGGTGCTGCATCGGGCTAACCAGCTGTCCTCGCCCGCGCAAAAGCGGGTCATGAGGCTTGTCAATGATGCCATTGTTCTCGGCTTTTCTTGGCTGAGGTGTCTGGCAAGCCATTTGTCTCGAACGATGTGCTTGAAAGCTGCTAAGGCTTCGGCGTCCGGACAGTCGACTATTTGGTTCTTTTTAGTGAGGAACCTGTTCCAAAGCTTTTGGGCTAACTCTCCGGGCTATTGAGTTATATGACTTAAATCGTCTGCATCCGGTGGTCGGACATAGGTCCCTTGAAAATTCGCCCGAAAAGCGTCTTCGAGCTCTTTCCAACATCCAATGGAGTTTTCGGGGAGGATTTTAAGCCAGTGTCGAGCTGGCCCTTTGAGCTTGAGGGGTAAGTACTTGATGGCGTTGAGATCGTCTCCTCGAGCCATGTGGATATGGAGGATGTAGTCCTCAATCCAGACCCCAGGGTCTGTCATTCCGTCGTACGCCTCTATGTTTACGGGTTTGAATCCCTCTGGAAATTCATGGTCCAGCACCTCATTGGTGAAACATAGGGGGTTCGCGGCACCCCTGTATTTGGGTGTACCGTGGTGTTCGGATTTTTGTTGTGTTGCATTGCGTGCTAGAGCGCACTTGCTTGGTCCATAGATGGATCTGGTTGCGCCGTCCTTCTGATGCGAGCCCTCACGTGGATCGCATACTGGCTTGTGTGTGGCGTCGTTTGCCGCTCTAAGTTGGCCACGAGGTCATCTATCCGACCGGATGGCTGTTTTGTTTTTTGATTGCGGGGGATCTAAGGCCTCCTCATCGAATTCAGGTAGCAGCTTTCGCTTCGGGTAGCTCTTTGTGTGGCGACTACCGCCGTATTTTGCTACAGTGTTGAGTACTTTACTCCATCTAATTCTGAGTGTGTCTTGTGCAGCCCTGAGCCTTTGCTTCTACTTTTTCAGACTCCTCGCAGTGGCAACAAGCCTTTGATGGGTATTCTGTTGCTTCGGGTGCCTGTCCGGTGTGATGTCATCCGGACTGTTATCCTCACCGGAGTCGGGTTGTTCGGTTTGATTCTCCGTGTTGCCGTGGTCGGACGGTGGTTCAATGCCATGTTTGTCGTTCGCTGGCTCACCCTGCTCTACCGCTTTGACTGCTTCTTAGGGGAATGATCCTCCGCTGCGTCCTTCCGTTCCTCGTCGTCGTTTTCTTTCGGTCCACCATTTATACATCATATGATGAAGTGGGTGTCTAGTGCCCTGTGGGCAGTGGCTCCTGTTCGTCTCCTACATCGTCATCCATACCGTCGAGTCTTCGGAGTCAAAGTCGAGCATGTCGGTCAAATCGTCGACAGTGGCTACTAAGTGGGTGGTGGGTGGGCAGCAAATTTCTTCGTCATCCGCATCCCAATCCTGCCAGACATAGTTCGGTCAGGACTCTCCTGACAAGGAGAGAGACTTTAATGAATTCAGCATGTCACCGAAGGGCGAGTGCTGAAAGATATCCGCGGAGGTGAACTCCATGATTGGCGCCCAGTCGGATTCGATAGGCATGGGCGCAGGCGGTTTGGAGTCCGGGGCTGGGGAAGGATCCGGCAGTTCGGCGACACGGCTCTCGTTAGGGGTGAAGCTGGCATTTGGCTCTATCGCCGCTGAGAGTGCGGCCTCCATGGCAGGGTCTATCCAACCGTCCTTGGATGGCGTGACTGGCTCCGAATTGAGGGTCGGAGCGGTCGCCGGTGCGATCTCCCAACACTGTCCGATGGTAGAGCTAAATCATGCTCATCGTGACCGTGCGGCGCACTCGGCAAGGGCTCGAATCCGTGGAAGATCAATTCTCCGTGGATGTCGGCCGTGTGGTTTATGCTTCCAAACCTGACCTGGTGGCCAGGGGCGTAGCTCTCGATCTGCTCCAGATGGCCAAGCGAGTTGGCCCGCAGTGCGGAGCCGCCGAATACAAAGGTCTGTCCGGGGAGAAAAGTCTCACCCTGGACTGCATCGCTATCGATGATTGAAGGAGCCATCCAGCCTTATGGTGACGACATAGAGGAACTCTCAATGAAAGCACCAATGTCGGTGTCAAAACCGGCAGATCTCGGGTAGGGGGTCCCGAACTGTGCATCTAGGCGGATGCTAACAGGAGGTAGGGGACACGATGTTTACCCAGGTTCGGACCCTCTTGATGGAGGTAAAACCCTACGTCCTGCTTGATTGTTCTTGATGATATGAGTATTAAAAGAGTTGATCTACCACGAGATCATAGAGGCTAAACCCTAGAAGCTAGCCTATGGTATGATTGTCTGTTGTCCTACAGACTAAAACCCTCCGGTTTATATAGACAACGGAGGGGGCAAGGGTTACACAGAGTCGGTTACAAGGAAGGAGATCTACATATCCGTATAACCAAGCTTGCCTTCCACGCCAAGGAGAGTCCCATCCAGACATGGGACGAAGTCTTCAATCTTGTATCTTCATAGTCCAACAGTCCGGAAAAAGGATATAATCAGGCTGTCCAGATACCCCCTAATCCAGGACTCCCTCACCCCGGGTATATGAACGTACATATTTGGAGATGTGCGTATCACGGCAGCACGGTTTAGACGTACTAAAGCCGTAGGGCTAAAGAGCAAAACGATAAAAGATAAAGAACGAAAAGAGAGAAAAAATCACGTTAATAACAGGAGGAAGGAGATGAACACAGTTCGGCGCTAGGCATAGAATCGTCGGAGTCTGGCCACATTCCAGGGGTTCGGCTCCAAGTGATTGTCTGACGCATCACGCAGGCGGTACGCTCCTCCGGATGATAACTTCGTCAATGATGAAGGGACCCTCCCACTTTGGCTTGAGTTTGTCCTTTTTTCTTCTCTGGCAGGCATAGAACGAGTTCACCAACATTATAAGTCTTGGACCATACTTCTCTGCTTTGATACCTGCGAGCCTGTTGTTAATAAAATGCAGAACGGACTTTTGCGATGCCGCGCTCCTCCTCCAGGGCATCTAAGCTGTCCTGCCGATCAAGCTTGGCCTCTCTCTCTTCATACATGCGCACTCGAGGTGAGTCATGAATAATGTCGCAGGGTAACACTGCTTCCGCACCGTACACCATGAAGAAAGGTGTATATACAGTAGTGCGGTTGGGCGTGGTCTGCAGCCCCTAGAGTACGGAGTCAAGTTCCTCCACCCAGTGCTTGTCTGATTCTTTCAAAGACCACACTAGTCTAGGTTTGATGCCGCTCATAATAAGACCATTAGCCCGTTTGACTTGCCCGTTTGTCTACGGGTGATAGCAGAGGTGTAATCGAGCTTAATGCCCAGATTAGCGCACCAGGTTTTCACTTCATTGGCTATGAAATTAGAGCCATTATCGGTGATTATGCTGTGTGGGACACCATAACGGTGTACCACGCCGGATATGAAATCTATTACCGGCCCCGCTTCGGCCGTTTTGACTGGTTTGGCCTCTATCCACTTAGTGAATTTATCCACCATGACCAGCAGATACTTTCTCTTATGGCTTCCTCCTTTAAGGGGTCTGATCATATTGAGTCCCCGACCGCAAAAAGCTAACAATGGGGATTGTTTGTAAGGCAGTGGGGGGCATATGGCTTTGGTTGGCAAAGAGTTGGCATCCGACGCAACATTGGACAAGGTCCTGTGCATCTGCTCGGGCCGTCGGCCAATAAAACCCTGTACGGAAGGCCTTGCTAACAAGGGCCCGAGCTGCGGCGTGGTGACCGCCGAGTCCGGCGTGAATCTCGGCCAAGAGTTTCCGCCCCTCTTCCTCGGAGATACATCTTTGAAGAACTCCGGTAGCGCTTTTCTTAAAGAGCTCTCCGTCATGAACCTTGTAGGCCTTCGAACGCCGGACGATGCAGTGGGCCTCATTCTAGTCCTCGGGAAGCTCCTTATTGTTAAGGTGGGCCAGGAAGGGTTCAGTCCATGGAGCAATGACTGCCATGATGAGATGCGCCGACGGTGTTATTTCGGTGGCTGAGCCTCCGATGATGTCGGTGTTTTCGGAATTTGGGGTTATGTTCGGATCCGGACTACTGTTGCCGTTTTCCCCCCTACCACACCACGGATGGCTTAAAAAGCCTTTCTATAAAGATACTGGGTGGAACGGGGTCGCGCTTAGCGCTGATACGAGCAAGGACGTCGGCCGCCTGATTACTTTCTCGTGCCACATGGTGGAACTCGAGCCCCTTGAACCGGGCCGACATTTTTATGATGGCATTACGGTAAGCTGTCATCTTTGGATCTTTGGTGTCGAAGTCTCCATTTATTTGAGATATTGCAATGTTTGAGTCCCCGTGCACTTCTAGGCGCTGTATGCCCATGGAGACAGCCATCCGGAGACCATGTAATAAGGCCTCGTATTCGGCTGCATTGTTGGAGTCTGTGTATAGTATTTGGAGTACGTACTGAACGACATCTCCAGTTGGTGACATTAATACGATGCCCGCCCCAAGCCCTGCCAGCATTTTGGAGCCATCGAAATACATAACCCAATTAGAATATGTGTCATACTCTTTAGGGAGTTTGGCCTCTGTCCATTCGGTGACGAAGTCAGCCAGTACTTGGGATTTAATAGCTCGACATGGTTTGTATGTAATATCAAATGGAAGGAGCTCAATGGCCCATTTGGCAATCTGGCCCATGGCATCGCGGTTGTTTATAATGTCGTTGAGTGGTACTTCGGAAGCCACCGTGATAAAACATTCCTGGAAGTAGTGACGGAGCTTTCGAGATGCCATGAAGACCGCGTATGCTATCTTTTGATAATGGGGGTACCGGGATTTGCATGGTGTAAGAACAGTGGATACGTAGTATACTGGCTTCTGAAGCGGGAATTTGTGTCCGTCCTGTTCTCGTTCGACGACGAGCACGGCGCTCACCACCTGCTGTGTTGCCGATATGTATAACAACATCGGTTCGCCGGCATTTGGCATGGCCAGGATTGGGTTGCTCGCAAGAAGGGTTTTTATTTCCTCCAGTCCGGCTATTGTCGCGTCCGTCCACTCGAAGTGATCGGTTCACCGTAGAAGGCGATAGAGTGGCAGCGCCTTTTCTCCCAATTTGGAGATAAAGCGGCTTAGAGCTGCCACGCAACCTGCGAGCTTTTGGACTTGTTTAAGGTCTGTTGGCGTAGCCAATTGTGACAGAGCTCAAATTTTGGCTGGATTTGCTTCAATTCCTTTGTTGGAAACGATGAAGCCTAGCAGTTTTCCGGCGGGGACGCCGAAAACGCACTTTTCAGGGTTGAGCTTAATGTCACACGCGCGGAGGTTATCGATTGTGAGACGTAAATCGCTTATTAATGTTTCGACGCACCTAGTTTTTATGACGACGTCATCCACATCAGCTTCAACTGTCTTGTTGATCTGTTTCTCCAGGCATGTTTGAATCATGCGTTGGTATGTGGCACCGGCTTTCTTGACCCTGAAGGGCATGGTGTTGAAGCGGAATGGCCCATATGGGGTAATGAATGCTGTTGCGGCTTGATCGCACTCCTTCATTTTGATTTGATGGTATCCAGAATATGCATCAAGGAAACACAGTGAGTTGTGTCCTGCGGTAGCATCAATGATCTGATCAATGCAGGGGAGGGGGAAGGGATCCTTAGGGCAAGCCTTATTGAGGTCTTTAAAATCGATGCACAACCGCCAGGATTTGTCCTTCTTTGGTACCATCACCAGGTTTGCCAGCCAGTGCGGATGTTTTATTTCTCTGATGAATCCAGCCTTAATTAGCTTGGCTAGCTCCTCCCCCATAGCTTGACGTTTGGGTTCGGAAAAGCACCGCAGTGTTTGCTTGACCGGTTTATATCCCTTTAATATATTGAGGCTTGTGTTCGGCCAACTCGTGTGGGATTCCTCGCATATCAGAAGGGTGTCAGGCAAATATATCCCAATTCTCGCATAGGAACTCTCGTAGTGCGGCGTCGACCATTGGGTCTAATTGTGCTCCGATGGATGCTGTCTTCTTGGGGTCCGTTGGATGGACTTGGAATTTGACTATTTCTTCTGCAGGTTTGAAGGAGGTGGATTTCGGTCGTTTGTCTAGGACCACATCATCCCTGTCCACCGTGGAGCGCAGCGCGGTTAATTCTTCGGCCCTGAGGCCTTCAGATAATGCCTCAAGGGCCAGGGATGTGGTTTTATTCTCAGCGCGGAGTGCTATGTCCAGATCACTAGCTAGAGTGATTATACCGTTGGGCCCAATCATCTTAAGCTTCGTATATCCATAATGGGGTACCTCTTGGAAGCGTGTAAATGCATCTCACCCTAAGAGGGCGTGATATCCGCTGTTGAAAGGGGCCACTTGAAAGGTTATTTCTTCGGACCGATAATTCTCCGGCGTGCTGAATACCACGTTGAGTGTTATTTTCCTCGTACACCGCGCCTCCCGACTGGGAATAATTCCTTGGAAGGTCGTGCTGCTTTGCTCAATGCGGCTCCTGTCTATTTCCATTTTGTGGAGTGTATCTTCGTAGATGAGGTTTAGTCCGCCGCCGCCGTCCATGAGGACCTTGGTGAGCCCAAAGCCGTCCACGATTGGACTGTGGACCAAGGCGGCTGGTGCTCGGACTGTCCTATATTTTGGTTCGTTGCCAGCATTAAAAGTTATAGCCGTATCGTTCCAAGGGTTTATTGCTGCTATTTGACAGACTTCGGTGAGTCCCGTAGTGCTCTTTTGCGCTTATTGTTTGAGGCGAATGTCTCGAAGACCGTCAGTACTTTGGGGTCGTTGTCCTCTGGGGGGTGTTGTTCTAGGTTATTCTCGGTGAGGATATCCTCGCCGCTCTTGGCCACTTGTCGAAGTGTCCAGCATGCTCTAAGGCTATGTGTTGGTATGTTATCGGGTGTTGCATGTATTTTGCATGGCCCATTGATCCATCCTTCCAGAATGGTTCCGCGCCCCATACCATACTTGTATTTCTTTACTATTGAACTGGGCGTGTTGGCCGGGTGCTCCCTTTTTGCCTGAATATGGGGTTGAGTGGGGATAGATGATTCCCAACGAGTTGTTTGAGTTTTCCAGGTGCTTTCCATTGCACTGTACTTCTGTACGATAGTTGCCAAGTCAGTGAAGTGTAGGATGCGACGGCGGTTGATGGCGTTGAGGATTCCTTCGTCCCTGCAATTGTTGCGGAACACTAAGATAGCTTCCTCGTCGCGGCAATCTTTAATCTTGTTTTTGACAAGAAGGAATCTAGCCCATAAGTGGTGGACCGTTTCCTGAGAGTGTTGTTTTATGCTCATGAGAGTGCTTGTATTCGGGTGGGTGGGTGGATCTAAATCTGAACCCTACCCCAGTTTTGGATCCGGAGTCTGAAGGTCTTCCGAACTTAACAGATCGGGCTCCGGGATGCCTACTAATTTCTTAAGCCCGTCGTCTGATTCTATGTTCGGAGGGCAGGATGCTTCGCCTCGCGAGTAGGTGTCCGGCTCTTCGAGACTGGAGATCCGGACATAGTCTGTCCTTAATATGGGGGAAGAGTTGTCGACTCGCTCCTCGACTACCGCTATCTGGTGGGTGATCGGCGGAGATTTGATTTCTCTCTGATCGGGTTTAAGCCCAATCCGATCGTAGTCTGTAGCGACCCCTAGGGCAGCGATGCGATCTAGGAGCTCGTTTAAGGCCAAAAGCTCCGTCGGATCCATCTTCTTGGAGTGTTCGGAATCGGTACGAAGGGGGTTTTCGATGACCCAAGAGGTCATCGTCGGCTTAATGACCGAACGGGCGGTCATGGTAAAGCCGCCCAGCCGGAGGGTTTGGCCTGGAGCCAGCGTTCCTCCGGTGGTGATATTATCCTTGAGAACAAGGCGAGACATCGATCTTGTTTGTCGATGGCACAGTGGAACTCTCAATGAAAGCACCAATGTTGGTGTCAAAACTGACGGATCTCAGGTAGGGGGTCATGAACTGTGCGTCTAAGGTCGATGGTAATAGGAGACAAGGGACACGATGTTTACCTAGGTTCGGGCCCTCTCTATGGAGGTAATACCCTACGTCATGCTTGATTGATATTGATGAATATGTGTATTACAAGAGTTGATCTACCTCGAGATCGTAATGGCTAAACCCTAGAGGTCTAGCTTGTATGGCTATGATAATGAATCTCTGCTATCCGAACTAAGTCCTCCGGTTTATATAGACACCGGAAGGATCTAGGGTTACACAAGGTCAGTTACAAAGAAGGGAATCTACATATCTGGTCACCAAGCTTGCCTCCCACACCAAGGAGAGTCCCATCCGGACACGGGTGTAGTCTTCGGTCTTCGTATCTTCACAGCCCATCAGTCCGGCCCATGGCTAACAGGCCGGACGCCCGAGGACCCCTTAGTCCAGGGACTCCCTCAGTAGGCTCATGGCAGGACTCGCGGGTTTATGAAAACGCATCTTTAGCCTAGCCTAAAGAACAAAAGCAATAATCTGTTTACATGAGGGGCTTCCCCTCCCAAAATGCTCTTACATCCTTCAGGGCCATGCCCGAGCTTTCACATGCAGGGTCAACGACACGGAAGCGTGGGTTCAATCGGACATATTGCTCACCGCGTCCTCCGGGTCGCCCTCAGACGCATCGCTGGCGTCGCTGTCACCATTGCCGACGTCTCCGTCATCGTCACCGGCATCGTCGCAGCCATCGCCGGCGCCGCCCTCGCCATCGTCCACCACATCTCCTTCATCCGCAGCGACCACCACCGCGTCATTCACGGAGGTGAAGGCCCTGACTAGGGCGTCCACATTGTCCTCAACCCAACACGTCAGGTCATCCCGGATGGCCTAGGGAACATGGGCAATGGCGGCGTTGAAGTCAAAGTTGGGGTAGCTGTTCTGGAGATGGCTGAAGACACGGGAGAATGCACGCTTGAGCAGGCCGCAACTCCTCTCCTCGACAAGCACGCGAGCCCTCTCGGATCGATTCTCCAAGCGCGTCACCACGTCGGTCAAGAAAAGGAGGTGACTGGCATAGTCGTCTGAGTGGGGATGAGGTGCATTCTCGTCACAAACGGCGCCCAGCACCGCGTTGGCTTTGGTCCTGAGGTTTTGGAGCATGGGGGCGTGCTCGTGGTCTAGCGCCCGCCGCCGGAGCGCTTCCTCCCTGCCCCATTGCACGGAGGATTCGGCGCCGGCGACCTGCTGCTGAAGAGAAGACAGCTCGGCACGTGCGGAGGCCAGCTCGGCTTGCACTGAAGACAGGGCGGCTACAACGGCTTTCTGTGACGTTCAGCTTCGTCCAGCCCTGACCTGAGGGCCTTGGTCCTGCCCAGAGCCTCTACTTCAGGTCATACCTACCCACAAGGTCCGTGCGAGCCTCGGCCGCTCGGCGATCAACTTCCTCCTGGGCCTTGGCCTCGCGCACGCCGACATCGTCCTCAGGTTGGGCAACCTGGCGCTCCCTCGTCTCCAACCGCTCGAGCTCAAGGCTGCGCTCCATGGCTTCCAGCGCCAGCACCTCCTCGTGCCTCAGGATCTCTTCCTCCTCGACAGGCGTCCCCTCATCAATGCTAAGGCGGCCTTGCGCGCCTCCACTTGCTGCTCCAGGGAAGCACTCCAGGCTTGGAGCTCCCGCACGCGCTTCTCTGCGATCTCGCGACGTCAATCAGCTTCCTGAGCTTCTTCCAAAGCGCGGGTGCAAGATTAGCGCGAGGTCGCAAGAGATGCCTCGGCCTTCGCATTATCAAGCTCATGTTGGTGGCACCTAAGGTTGATGGCCACCCTCAGCTTATGGCACTCCTCCACCAGCCGAAGACCCTCGGCCTCGAGGCGCGCGTCTACATCCGTGAGCTCCCCGCCAAGCCGGTTCATCGCGCCCATCGCCTCCCGGAAGAACTCATGGAGGACGACGCTCCTTTCATGTGCAGCTTTGAGCACGCAGCCGGCTACGTCCTCCACAGCAGGGGCCGTCGACGGGACCTGAAGCGGCTCGCCCCTTTCCTGCAGGGGGCTGGGGGCTGGCGCCCCTCCAGACGCCGACTGGGCTTCAGCAGGAGCCCGGTTGGGATGAGGCTCACCGCTCGAAGAAGGGACCAAGACCGAAGCCATCTAGTCGCCGTCCATAACTAGAGGAAGAGACCTTGGCACGCTCGTCACACCCCCGACGAGGCCATGAAGAAGAGATGGCAGGAGCGTGGGCTCAAGGTGCCAAGCCGGCGCACCTGCCTCTCCTGCCGACCCTGTGACGGGGGCAGCGTGCCGTCTTGGGACGCTCAAGGCCAGCGGAAGACTCGAGGCAGGAGGAGGTTGCGTCACCAGGGGCTTCATGGCCTTGGTAGATGGGATCCTTGAGAACCACCATCAGGAAGGGAAGTGGCACTCGAGGAATTACAGAGATAAGGTACTTACTCATCTATGGCGATGTACTTCCTATGTTTCAACGGCCGGACGGTGCCACTGCTGCAGCTCGGAGACCCCTTCCTCTTACGGAGCGACGCGAAGTCCACGCGGAACCGGCCCAAGCATTGGACGTGGCAACCAGCGCGGAGCGCGACTAGCGAAGCACCCAAGGAGACGACCTCAGGAATGCCATGCTGAGATGAGCTATCTGACTCCGCCTTGCGATGACCTGCCGAGGCCTCAGGAGCTTCGGCCTCAGGAACGGCGGACTGCGTCCACCCCTCAGCTGCTGCCCTAGGGCGAGAATCATTGGTTCCCTAGGACGATGCCTCGGGAGCCCCAGGCAGCATCGACACCTCGGCACCAGTGCCTCCGGCTTCCAACAGTGCTTGCCTTGCTGCGCCCACTCCTGGGGCGAGCTTGGCGCCGGTGACATGGAGAGGAATCACGACAACGGGGTTCTTGCGGGGCCCCACAAGGCCAACTGGATGTAGCCCCCATTCATCAAAGGGGGGCATCTGCCCCGCGAACTCCATGCTGTTCGAGCAGCTGTACAAGCAACAACCCTCTTGCAGCAAATCACCTGGCGAGGGGTCACCGGCCAAGACCTCGAGCACCGTCCTTTGTGCCTCGGCTGGAAGCCCCGACGCCTGAAGCCTCATGCGATCCTGGTTGCCGGTCAGGGCCCACATCGGCTGGGAATGGCGCTGGAGTGGGGCAATGCGGCATCGGAGGAACTCCTTCATCACCTTGGGCGCGGTCACATCGAGATCCTTCAGCCTCCTCAGCCAGAGCCAGTTCAAGGTGAGACGGGAGCCCGTGAGCTCCTCGTGACCCCAGCCGGAGCTGGGGACGGCAGGCGACGATGGAGGTGAGAGCAGGGGGCTGAGTACTCCGACATCGACATACACCCACTGCATCCAAAACTCGCTCGTGGATGGCGGGAGATCAAAATCAATCCCCGAGCCGGCGGTCGCCGCCACAGCCTGGAAGCTCATGCACCCCGAGCACTGACGGGGTTGGTCAGGTGTAGAAAGAAGAAATGGCGCAAGAGGGCCACGGAAGGGGCAATGCCCACCAAGGCCTCGTAGACAAAGGCGAAGACGGTGAGAAGGGCAGAAAATTGGGGATCAAGGTGTAGCATATGGATCTGGTAATTAGAAAGCACGTCATTGAAGAAGGCAGAGAAGGGAGGAACCAGGCCAGCCCACAGAGCATCGACGAAGAATGGGACCTCGGTGGCCGTCCTATCGATGGATGCTCAGGACGCAGGCCAGGCCACCGTCTCTCCCCATTCGTTGATGCTGGTAGCAAGCGCAACGCAGACCTTATCCATGGCCTCCTGATTGAGCACCCGCGATCGGCCGACGGCAGGCTCGACGGCTGGAGCTAAACTGGCTAAGGATAGGGGCTTCTTCCCTTTCTCCGTCCGGTTCGGCACCATGGCAATAAGGGCAGAGCTCGAGTTGGATTGGAAGAAGAAGCAGAGATACGAGGAAGCAAAGAAGTCAGGGAGTGTGTTGCCAGCAATGGGGAGGTAACTGTGTAGGATGTCGTGGCTGCCTAGCCAGGCGAATTTCAAGGCTGCATGGGGAAGCGGGGCCGCCCACGTCCCGTCACTCGCCACACGTCGACCAAGGCCGCAGGCTGTTGGGGCCCGCGGCACTCCGCACTTTCCCTTTGTCTTCGCCTCGAAGCCAAGACCGAACGCGCCTTGGGCCCGGGGGCTACTATTGGCGTTCTGGGAATGGGGGTCCCGAGACTTGCCTGCCTGCGGCCCGCAGCGTGGCTCCTCCAGCGGTCCCGTACGACCCATCTTCACCAGCGAACACCCAAGACCCTCGCGAGGGGCCAAGCCTCTCGAGGCGGGCGATGCAAGACCTCCTCAGGGGAGACCTCACCAGGCTGGCTCGCGAGGGGCGGAGAGATCAAGGTGAGGCAAGCCTCGCGAGGTTCCAATGACGTAAGCCGTGACGATCGAGACCAGGCGGGCGCCAGGCAGGCTCCAACGAGCAAAGTATCCTCGTTTCCTCTTTTGTGCTAAAGGGGCAAGTGCAGGCGAGGAGTCCCGAGGCATCAGGCAAAGGTTTCCATATCGGTGCAACAAGACCAAGACCAGCAGGACGGCAGGACGGAGGTCACCATGGAGCCCAAGACGGCGTCACCACCAGAGCCTTTGGCAGGCGAAGATTACTTTTGTCAGGATAGCTTGTACTAGTTGTCCCCCTTCAAACTGGCCGTTGTGAGATCCCTTCCCGCTCAATATTTGGAAGTGGACCAGGGCCTCTATAAATAGGACTAGCCACCGTCATAGCTAGGAGGAGGATCCAGATCATCCTCAACCACACAAGCTCACCAAGCACAAGAACACCTCTCCTCGGGAGGCTGTTCTTCCCTTGTAACTGTTCATCCATAGCCCAAGAGGCAATCCACCGCACCACACTGGAGTAGGGTATTACACCATATCGGTGGCCCGAACCAGTATAAATCTTGTGTCTTGTGTTCTTTGGGTCCGTCAAGCTAGGCCGTGAGATCGTTGAGTGCGCGAGCTAGAGGGGGGATAGATCTTCGTGCGCACCCCAGTGTTCGAACCTCAAGGGTTTTGCCGGAACCCAAAATCCGACAGCCTCAGCCAAACCCACATCTTCACCCACCAGTTCCTTGTTGTTGCATCTGGGATTTAGACTGACCTACATATCAATACTAGTCTCTCATGTGTGCTTTGTCCTCGCTCATGCGTACCCAAGATCCGCTT
The DNA here is from genome assembly GCF_003073215.2 of Triticum urartu. Classification (NCBI taxonomy): domain Eukaryota; kingdom Viridiplantae; phylum Streptophyta; class Magnoliopsida; order Poales; family Poaceae; genus Triticum; species Triticum urartu. Next base: position 195,494,104 of record NC_053024.1, on the reverse strand, counting down.
CCCAGTCGGTCACCCATCCTTAAATTGCTCCAACCCAAGCACTCTACGCACTTTGTCTTCACTCATGCACATCCGAGATCAACTTCCCAGTCGGTCACACATTCTTAAATTGCTCCAAGCTAAGCACTCTTAACTTTGAGGTTCCATTTGGATGAGCTCCCAAAAAATAAGGTGCAGCTTGTTGATATGAGCAGTCTATAATTTCTATTAAGCCGAGATGTCACATACACCCACATCAGAAGAATGGACATCCCCATAGGCCTAGTAGGAACTTTCCCTATTGGCACACGTCTGCGTGTGCCAGTGCCAACATCCACATGTGCCCCATGTATGCATCATTGACCCACACGCCCATGTAACCGTGAGGGCCGGCTTTGTTACCAGTTTTAACATTCTAGCCAAACCAACCGATTCCTGGCTGTTGCAGCTGGCTACCACCTAGGACCTAGACCGGCCAACATACCAACACTAGTCTTTCTTGCACACTTTGTTCTCACTCGTGCACATCCGGGATCAACTTGTGAGTCAATCATCATCAAATTGCTTCAAGCCAAGCACACTTAACTTTGAGGTTCCTTTTGAATGGGCTCTCGGAAAACAAGGTGCACCTTTTTGATGTGAGTAGTCTATCATTCCTATTAGCTGGGATGTAACGATCTATATGATCAAAATAAGACTTTCCTTATTCCCCATGATAGTGATGATCTATTCTTCATAACTCTTCCTCTCAAACATGCTAAATTTAATGATAAATAAATATCTCCTATAAAAACAAATCCAAAGAAATAATCCAAATTGATCAAATAAATATGCAAAGTGTGCACAGAAATGAAAAGCTCCAAATGAAAAAGTCAAAATACTATTGATATAGTTTAATACTAGTCCTTAGTTAGGTTCAAACAAAAAGATATGGTTAAGTTTGGATAAGCCAACTTAAAATAGGACCAAAATAAGTTGAATTTAAAGAAAGTTTGGATATATCAAATTGCGAATAGGAAGTCACAATCCCGAGGTTGAATTTGCGAAGGAATTATAGGTTTCTAGAATTAAAATTATGGACAAACTATACTCAAATTTCTCATTTGAAATTTGAAAAATCTAAAATGCCAAAAAGTTTAAACTAGGGTGTCGTTAGATTGTAGATGTTGCTAGCATTTGAAAGGTGAAAATATCACTAAAATGGATGTATAAAACAAAATATATGGCTAATATGAAGTTTGATTCAAATTTGAATTATGTAGAATGGGAAAATTTTGTGTCATTGAATTCTACATGCTCTAAGGATTCCGGGGATATCAGTTTTCAGAAAATGGGCTTATATATCTATAGATATGAATTTGCAAAATTTAGGGGATATTTTATCTAAATAGAAGGAATTAGAAAAATACTAGACATGTGGCATTGTCTGGTTGGACGATACCACTTTACTGAGTTTTAATATAGAATCACCTGTTGGAGATCCTCGATTGTTAGTTTGTACTAGTTCAGTACGTCAAGTGATTTTTTGCGGAGTATTGTTCTATAGATCCATGGCTAAGATTGCGTACCAATTTGCAACTTTAAGTGATCGAATCTAGGTTATTGATCGGAGATCCATTGGCCGGTTGTGCGTACCATTTTGCTACCCAAAGAGTTCTAATCTAAGCCCATGGCTATGGATCGGATGGCTGAAAAGAAAAGGCGTGTGTGTTTCTATGTGTGTGTGTGAGGGAGAGAGAGCTCATTGAGAAGAACAATTATGTCACCGGTAAGGAAGAAGATGATGGCTGCACCCAAAGGCGGGTATGAAGACGACGAGAGGGTGTCATCCGAATCGATGGAGTGGTGCATGATGTGACGAAGATGAAGACATTGTAGGAGGCCTCAGTCGCATCCTTGGACGACGTCGGGGTGCAGCTGGAGTTTGTCAGGGTGAAGGCAGAGCAATGCTTTGTTGGGAGTGCACTCTGGCTACGAATCAGGCGAATATATATGTCAGAGAGGTTCGGCGTGACAAAAGAAAGCGAAAGGATTGAGAATTGGGACCTATCCCCCTTGTACTAGATGATGAAAGCTTCGTTGACACCCGTGGCAACGGAGGGGCGATGACGAGTAGTTCCAGCCGGGAGAGAAGCTAAGTTTGTGGGTTGCTAAGGGGAGAGATGTGGTGCAATGCGAGAAGTATCTCTGGGTCCTTTATAAGGGATAGTGCGTTCGGTCGGCAGTAGTTTCTAGTTTGGAGTTTACGGCCACTGCAATTGCTCTGATGGTGCACTAAGGATGGGAGACGACGTGTTGGAGCTCCAGGAGTGTTATAGATGCTTTCCAGGCCCAAGGTGCAGCAGGACAATAGGATCATATGGGCGCATTGGTGCTTTCCAAAATTTGTAGATGTTGAAACAAGTCATGTAGGTGGGGCCCATGGTCCCACTGCCAGTAAGACAGAGATGTGCGGAGAGAGAGAGAATGCAACAATTGTTAGGCTAGTTTTGTCGCGTACGCGCATGGCCCGGTTCAGAACCATATTCGGCGCATGTGGCTACAGATTGTGTTTTATCCTTTATATTATTTATTACCTAATTAAAATATGATTTGATTTGGATTTATAAGTAATATCAAACGACATCCTATAATTAAATAAAAATCCAAATATAACAAAAAATATTATATATGACATAGACAAATATTTCCAACCCATATGCGTGTTAAAAATTCATTTTATTTTTCTGAACACACTATAGGCTTTATAAATTCCCTTAAAATTCTTAGGGTTTTATAGTACAAATAATTAATTTTAAATTGCAAATATGCATATGTGATATATCCAATTTATTTCCAGCTTTACAATTTAGAAGTCATTTTATCCTCTTCTTTGTTATTTTCTTTTCTTTTGTAAATGAATTCAAATATAACAAACCAAATGAATTCTAAATAAAATATTGATCCACCATAGTTGGAAAGTCATTATTTCCCCACTCCTGTAAAATATGGTTGGAAATATTTCAAAGAGTATATAAGAAATAAAGAATTTTTGAGCTTGAGACTGATACGCCCATTTTACATCATGTTTTCCTGCTGTTATTTATAATGTTTTAGGTCAACATTTCACTTTATGATGCAATTCTAATGCATTTTCTCTCTTACTATGCAAGATTTATATGAAGAGGGAAATTTCCGACAGCTAGAATTCTAGACGTGAAAGAGCTACAACAGAGATAGCTATTCTCCGAAGCTCCAAATGACCGAAAAATTTATGGAGATTTATTTTGGAATTAATAAAAAATACTAAAAGAAGAATCACCGGGAGGGGCCCCATCAGTGAGCCACAAGCTCGGGTGGCACGCCCCCTAGGGGCGCCATGTGAGCTTGTGGGCCCACCAGCAGGCCTTCGTGGCCCTCATTCTCCTATATGAAGAAATGTGCCCTAAAAAAATCAAGAGAATACTTTCAGGATGAAGCGCCACCGTCTCGAGGCGGAACTTGGGCAGGAGCACTTTTTCTTCTGGTGGCGCGATTCCGCTGGGGATACTTCCCTTCGAGAGGGGGAAATCATCACCAACGATCCTCTCATCGTGGGATGAATCATCTTCCTCAACATCTTCACCAGCACCATCTCATCTCAAACCCTAGTTCATCTCTTGTATCCAATCTTTGCCTCAAAACCTCAGATTGGTACCTATGGGTTGCTAGTAGTGTTGATTACATCTTGTAGTTGATGCTAGTTGGTTTACTTGATGGAAGATCATATGTTCAGATTGTTAATCATATATTATTCTCCTCTGATCATGAAAATGAATATGATTTGTTAGTAGTACCATTTGTTCTTGAGGACATGGAAGAAGTCTTGTACAAGTAATCATGTGAAGTTGGTATCGTTCAATATTTTGATGATGTGTATGTTGTTCTTCCTCTAGTGGTGTCATGTGAACATTGACTACATGACTTCACCATATTTGGGCCTAGGGGAAGGCACTGGGAAGCAGCAAGTAGATGATGGGTTGTGGAGTGACAGAAGCTTAAACCCTAGTTTATGCGCTATACAGTAGCCTGATTTGGATCCATATGTTTCATGCTATGGTTAGATTTATCTTAATTCTTATTTCATAGTTGAAGATGCTTGCAAGAGAGGGTAATCATAAGTGGGTTGTTTGTTCAAGTAAGAACAGCACCCTAGCACTGGTCCACTCACATATAAAATTATCAATGTAGTGAACTCGAATCAACTAAACACGATGAACATAACTAGATGAAATTCCCATATGTCCTCGAGAACGTTCTGCTCACTACAAGAAGTACACGGGCTTGTCCTTTGCTACAAAAAGGATTGGGCTACCATGTTGTACCTTTGTTGCTATTGTTACTTGTTACGAATTATCTTGCTACCAAATGACACGTTTCCAACGTATCTATAATTTTCTTATTGTTTCATGCTATTATATTACCAGTCTTAGATACTTTATATGCAATTTTATATCATTTTTGGGAACTAACATATTAACTCAGTGCCCAGTGCCAGTTCCTGTTTTTGCCTATTATTATTTTTGCAGAAAATCAATACCAAACAAAGTCCAAACACGATTAAACTTTATAGTGCCTTTTTTGGACTAGACGGCACCCTAGAAGCTTCGGGAGGAGGCCAGAAGACATATGGGAGAGCCACAAGCTCACACAGCACCCCCTAGGGGGCGCCACCTGAGCTTTTGGGCCCCATGTAGGTCCATTTGACCTAATTCCAAGCCTATAAATTCCCATAAATTCCAAACCCAACAAAAGCCACCCGAAACAAATTTTCCACCGCCACAAACTTCGGTTCTTCCGCGTTCCCATCTGGAGGCCTTTTCCGGTACTCTGCTGGAGGGGAATCATCATGGAGGGCCCCTACATCAACCTTGCCACACTTCCGATGATGTGTGAGTAGTTTACCACAGACCTACTAGTCCATAGTGATTAGCTAGATGGCTTCTTATCTCTCTTTGATCTTCAATACAATGTTCTCCTCGGAGTTCTATCCTATGGAATCTTTTCGGTGTGTTTGTTGGGATCCGATGAATTGTCGGTCTATTATCAGATTATTCATTGAAAGTAACTAAGTCTTTCCTGAACTTTATTGTGCATGATTGTTATAGCTTTGTATTTCTCTCCGACCTATCCATTTGGTTTGGCCACCTAGATTGATTTATCTTCAGTGGGAGAGGTGCTTCTTAGTAGGTTCAATCTTGCGTTGTCCTCACCCACTGAAAGAAGGGGTAGCAAGGAAAAATATTGTATTATTGCTACTTGCTACTAATGTTAAAACGACGGGGTTCAATCATATTGCTTGGTTTTATTCTGTCTACATTATGTCATCTTGCTTAAAGCGTTACTCTGTTTGTCAAGAACTTAATACCATAGATGCATGCTGGATAGCGGTCGATTGGTGGAGTAATAGTACTAGATGCGGGTAGGAGTCGGTGTACTTGCCACAGAAGTAATGCCTATATACATGATCATTGCCATGAATAACATCATAACCATGCACTTTTCTATCAAAGAAATTGCACAACAGTAATTTGTCTACCCACCGTATGCTATTTTTATGAGAGAGAAGCCTCTAGTGAAAACTATGGCCCCCGAGTCTATTTTAATCATATTATAGAAACCAAAAAATACCTTGATGCAATTTTCTTTCTTTATTTTACTTTGCAATTTATCTATCACCTATTACTAGATTTAATCCTTGCAATTAATGAGTACAAGGGGATTGACAACCCTATTGCCCGTGTTGGGTGCAACTATTTGCTCTTCTGTGTGTGGGTATTGTTGACTAGGTATTTGCGTGGTTCTCCTATTGGTTCGCTAACCTTGGTTCTCACCAAGCGAAATACTATCCGCTACTATATTGCTTCACTCTTCCTCTTCATGGAAAATCCCAACAAAGCTCACAAGTAGCACCAAACTATCTGTTACTACTACTTACAGCACTTGTAGAGAATACCTTGCTAAAGACCACTTATCAATTCATTTTTCTCCTCGTTGGGGTCTACACTCTTATTTGACGAAAGTACTACAATTGATCCCTGATACTTGTGGGTCATCAAGACTCTTTTCTGGCGCCGTTGCCAAGGAGTGAAGCACTCTTGGTCAGAGGAATTTGGTAAGGAAACATTTATATAGTGTGCTGAATTTTCTCCTCACTTTTCACTATGGAAGATAATCCTTTGAGGGGCTTGTTCGCGGAATCTTCACCTCGACCGGAAGTGGTAAGATCCACTCCTCAACCTACTGAAATATTTATTATGAAATTCCTTCGGGTATTATGGCAAAATTGCTTGTTGATCCTTATGCAGGAGGTGGAACAATACATTGTGATATGAACTTAATCTATATAGATGAAATTTGTGGATTGTTTAAGCTTGTAGGTGTATTCGAAGATGGAGTTAATGTAACATCCCAAATTTTCAATTTGGAATGTTATACATTAGAACATCATGCATATCATATTTTATTTTGCTTTTGGTTTTGATCCTAGAAAATCCTAAGCAACTCAAGGACCCATGGAGAGTTGGGGATTTCGTTATTTACATATTTGAGTTTTCTCAAATTATGTAAACAGGATCATTTGATTTTATTTATTTTATCATCAATTATTTCTATTACAAAAATATGAGAGAGGGAATAAAATGACTTTACCAAAATATAGAAATATTGAGGATTTAATAAAAAAAATCAAATAAGACTTATTTCAGAGTTTTTGGTATTTTTATTTGAGTTTAGGAAAAATGCGTGTTTTTCAAAGTTGTAGCTTGCGCCCAGTCGGGCTTGATTTTAGAAGCCCGGGAAAATTTATTTCGTGATTTTTGGAGTCCGTTTAGTATTTCTTTTTATTTTTCTTCCGAGCGGAATTAATTAAAAAAAACGCGGAACCGACTTTGGGCTCTACTCGGCTAGGACTCCGCCTGGCCGGGGCCTTTATAAGGCGCGCCCGAGGCCCGAGCCGAGCCAGCCCACCACCGCCGCCCTAACCCTAGCGCGCCCCAGCCCCAGCCGCCGCCGCCGCCGCCGGAGTTGCGCGCCTCCCGAGGTTCGCTGCCGCCTCGTTTTCCGTGTTGTTTTAAAAAAATTGTTCGTCGTTTTTCTTTTTCATCGGATTTTTCCGCGGTTATTTTCTGATCGCAATTTCTGATCCGATTTTCATTTTAGTATAACTTTTCGTTCGTTTATCGGAATCAGGCGATTCAAGCGCGTGGAGTTTCGTCTCGAAACCCTCTTTCCGAATAATCAACTTAAACATGTATTTGCTACTGTAAAATTTGACTTAGATCTAGATTACTAGAACGAAGTTGTTTTCTTTCGCCGTTTGATTTCTTTTGCTTCGTTCGATTTGATTCTTTTTGCAAACCAGGGTTCTTAAGTTGAACTTTCTGGTTAGATCTTCTATTTGTGTTTTACCTGTGCATTAGATGAGTACTTATTGTATTCTTGTTTGTTTGTCTGTGATAGAATACCCGGAGTGCGCCGCCTGTTACTTCGAATCTCTAGGTTTCGCGGATCATCAGCAAGGCAAGTAACACTTTGATCATACCTTTTCTACAACCCAGTTTTAATGCATTAGATCAATCCTCACACGTTGCATGATTAGGATCTAATTAAATTGTGGATGGGAAGTAGATGAGGTAGTACCTATTACCTGTTTATTATCAAACCTTTGGGAGTTACTTCTACGTTTGCTTATTATGCCATGCTATGCTAGTAGACGTGGATTGGGTGAGTGATATCCATGACAGATGTGAGATTGTTAATTAATGGTTTATCTAAGGTGGCAACCTAACACACATCTGGGTGGATTGAGGCACCTGGGGTTTCCAGGACTTGCCTGTTTTTCTTTTGGACCGTCACCCAGGCTCAAAGGGATCACGAGATTATTCATACTAGAAACTTCCGTGTGCAGCCACAAGCCATTATGGGCTCTGGCATAGTTGACTAAGTTGTGCGAGCTCTTACAGTGGTAGACTAGCAGATATAGGGGATGTAGGTGGTACGGTCTACCCGATCGTAAGGTGCTAGCGCTTCTGAAAGACTATGTCTCGGTCATCCGTTTCTCAAACACCCTGTAGTGCGAGAAACCAAACGGAGGTGATCGAGTCTTGTGGGGAAAAGTGCGCAAACCTCTACAGAGTGTAACAAACTAATCATGGTTAGCCGTGTCCCCGGTTATGGACATGTTGAGTATCTAGTACCTGGATTATCATGTGAATCTCAACATGTTACTCTAAATTAATTTCGTTGGGTTTTAATGATGTTACTTAATTGGGATTGAGAATGCTGTCAACCATTCTCAATGTTTAACAACCACCATGATAGTAATTAATTTATTCCTTTGAAGTAGGGAAAAATTGGCTTTACGCAAAAACTGTAACCATAGAGCTTTCCACCAGCCAAATATGCATATAGTATAGCTGTTGCATTCCATTACTTTCTATGTGTTACCTTGCCAGCATATTCCATGTGCTGACTCGTTTTCAGGCTGCAACGTTAATGTTGCAGACTTTTCAGACGAGGATTAAGGAGTTTTTAGGTCATGGTTCTATACTAAGTGATGCCGTTGGAGTTGATGGACTCACTTATCTTCCAAGCCTTCCGCTGTTATCGTTACTAGATGGCCTTAAGCCATATTTATTGTAATAAGTTCTCTTTTGAGACACTCGATGTAATAAGTGTGTGATTGCTACTCTGCTATAAATCCTCCGAGTACTGTATGGTGTCAGCATTACTGATCCAGGGATGACACCGGAGCACAGAGATCAGACTGTTTGAGGTCTGGTCGCTATAGAGATGGTATCAGAGCACACGCTGACTGTAGGACACGACCACTAAGCTAAAGACCTAGATCACTACTCACTCTCCTCTCTTCTGACTTCTCATCTTTTCTACTCTTTAGGATGGCGGACGCAAGGAACAAGTTCACCCAACCGGACGAAGATACACCCTTTGGACGCCACTTGAAGGAAGTCACTAGATACCAGAACGTAGGAGTACCAAGCTTCACGGGAACCTACAATGCCACTTTACCTGAAGAAGAGCGCTGGATGATTCAAGTTCAAGTTCCAGGAAGGACGTTCATGCCAGTCACTGAGCCCATAGAGTTTTCTTTTGATGCACCAACTTGGAGTCTAGGAAAGAGTATGGCAGCTCACACCGCCATGGGACGCATTGGAGAAGTCTACCGCAAGGATCTCAAGGATACTATCTACCAGATTTGTGGGCGCCGAGATGAACACTGGGAGTTGATCAGCACCAGGAAAGATAGATCAATTGCAGGTTTTATTCAGGAGTTAAACCAGCACATTCGATGACAGGAGAATCAGATGTGCGCCGACATGATAGATCTGAAGAAGGCTAAGACTAGAATCAAGGAACTAGAGGAAGAACTCAAGGCTACACGTGAAGATTATGAAGAAGAAATTGAAGTATTGGTGGAGAAGAATGACGATCTGATCAAGAAGAATATTTATGGGAGGCCCGACACCGGTAGATGAAGACGAGGAACCCAAGGAGATTAGCCCAGAAGACTACATCATCATTGACAGCACCGACTCGGAACAAGATAGTAGCGATGATGACTATGTGGATGAAGCAGGAGCAGATATCATGGAGTCTACAACCGTAGAATATTTCTAGTAGACCACCTCATCAGTAGTAGTAGTCCACCATGTAAATATAGTAGTCCGAGCACTTTTGCGATAGCTAGATCGATTGTATGTCCTTGTTTGATTGATTGAAGTGAATTGTTTGTTTTTGCCTCATGTGCATATGGGTAGTGTTTTCCCTTTAGACCCCCTCTATTCTTATATCTCATCTTTTCTAAACCCTCAGATGCCTCCGAGACGTGACCCCGGACTTGCCTTTCCGCCGGAGCTCACCCAGTTGATCCAGCAGCAGAACACCTTGATGTAGTTGCTAGTTCAGAATCAGAATCAAGGGAACAACAACAACCCACCACCACCACCACTACCTGTTGACCACTTAGCCCGTTTTCTTAGGCTAAATCCGTCGGTGTTTTCCAGTAGCACCGAGCCGATAGTAGCAGATGATTGGCTCCGCAAGATAGCTAGGGAGTTGACCACAATAGGATGCACATATGTGGAGAAGGTTAAGTTTGCCGCACATCAGTTAGAAGGACCCGCAGCATCTTGGTGGGAGAATTTCACAGCCACCTTCCCAGTCGACACTGTCACATGGGACCAGTTTCAGAAGGCTTTTCGTACTGCCCATGTTTCAGTAGGAGCAATGGCCATGAAGAAGCGTGAGTTTCGTAACTTGCGCCAAGGAGGACGGACAGTTGGCCAGTATGTGGAGGAGTTTAGTAAGCTAGCACGATATGCCCCAGATGACGTTGCTACAGATGCAGCTAAGCAGGAGAAATTCCTGGAAGGATTGAATGATGAGTTGAGTATGCGGTTGATGGTAGCCACCTTCAACAACTACCAGGAGTTGGTAGATCGTGCTCTTATGATTGAAGGGAAGCAGCAGCAAATTGAGAACCGCAAGAGGAAGTATGGACAAGGAAAGTATAATTCAGGAGCTCAGCAGAAGCCACGTTTTACCCCTAGGCCAGGAGGACATTTTCAGCATACCCATGGAGTAGGTAGCTCGCACAATCACAATGGCACCAAGAATGGTAATGGGAATGGAGGAAGCAATGGCCATAACCGCAGCACCCCATCAACCCCAGCCAAGAAGGATTTGAGCCACGTCACTTGCTATAAGTGTTCGAAGCCAGGACACTATGCAAATGAATGTCCTGAAGGCCAAAACGGCAATGGAAGCTCTGGAAAGAAGCCGAATCCTTTCAACAGGGGACAGGTGAACCGCGTTAATGTGGAGGAGGTTGAAGCTCAGCCCGATGCAGTAATAGGTAAGTTTTTCGTTAAGTCATTTACTGCACTCGTTCTTTTTGATACTGGTGCATCGCATTCATACGTATCAAGGGGATTTGTGGATAAGT